>NW_015159807.1:58385-60611 GCF_001447785.1 Gekko japonicus
CACTATATTTTTAATAGGCTAGTTGTGATAATTTCATGCCAAGTAAAAATGTCCATAGTCGTATTTTATGTTCCTAAAGTAACAGAATGACTTTCAATCTAGAAAAGAAAAAAAAAGTGCTAAGGTAGCATTTTTCCAATTTCTCCAAAAATTTCCGTTTCCCCACCGGGGGGAAAAATGTTTTTTTTCCCCGA
The DNA here is from genome assembly GCF_001447785.1 of Gekko japonicus. NCBI lineage: Eukaryota > Metazoa > Chordata > Lepidosauria > Squamata > Gekkonidae > Gekko > Gekko japonicus. Next base: position 58,580 of record NW_015159807.1, read on the forward strand.
GCTTCAAAATTTTGGGAAATTTTACATCTCTAGTTAAAATGCCTGAAAACAGTTAGGCCCAAACTGAGCCTATCAAAAATCGACTGCTTTCTGAACGCAGTCAGGAACTACGTGAAGTTTTATCCTTGGAGTGACATGGCCAAGAAGATAATATTCCAAAATCATGTTGTTGTTGTTGTTCAGTCGCACAGTCGAGTCCGACTCTTTGCGACCCCATGGACCAGCTCCCGCCAGGCCTTCCGGTCTTCCGCCGTCCTCTGAAGTGTACTCAATTTCATGTTCGTTGCAGAGTCAGGGTTGATTTCTTTTAGAATTGACTGATTTGTTCTTCTTGCAGTCCAAGGGACTCTCAGGAGTCTTCTCCAGCACCATAGTTCAAAAGAATCTATTCTCCGGCGCTCGGCCTTCCTTATAGTCCAACTCTTGCAGCCATACATGACTACTGGGAATACCATTGCTTTGACCATGCGGACTTTTGTTGGCAGGGTGATGTCTCTACTTTTTATAATGCTGTTTAGGTTCGCCATCGCTTTTCTCCCAAGGAGCAGGCGTCTTTTAATTTCATGGCTGCTGTCACAGTCTGCGGTGATCTGGGATCCCAGGAACGTGAAGTCTGTCACTACTTCCAGACTTCCCCTTCTATTTGCCAAGGAGTAATGGGGCCAGATGCCATGATCTTAGTTTTTTTGATGTTGAGCTTCAAGCCCACTTTTGCGCTCTTGGGGGATCTTGGGGGTTATACAAATAGATTCCCAGTCAAAAAAGAGAAGTCAAAATGAGGAGGAGTGTTCATTGATTTTAATTAAGACTAGAAATGTGAAACCCGAAAAAAAGGAACTACGTGAAGTTTTATCCTTGGAGTGACATGGCCAAGAAGATAATATTCCAAGATCATAATTGGCGACAAAGAACAATGCATCATTTGAGTAAGAGTCCACTCGTTGGTCAGATACGAAGAAAGGTGTGCCTGCATAATATCTTGAAAAGTTTATTTTAACCTAACCTGAATCGTATTAACCGAGGACTCTTCATACCCAAATGAAAAAGTTTTTTTTTTTTTCTGATATGGAACTAAAATCCCTTTTGACCCAGACACTGCAGAGTTTTACCCCAAACGATTAAGAAACTATGAACTCCACATAAAAAAGACTATACATACTTCTCACATAGGCATAGATCCTGGTCAAGAATAGATATGTTGTGGACTAGTTCAGAAATGGCAAAGGACCTACTAGAAATTGAAATTCTTCCTAACACCTTTGCAGACCACAACCCAATATGGATGTCTCTACAAGAGAGCCGAAAAATTTCTAAATGGAGACTAAACCCAGGACTACTAAGGGACAGCAAATTTTTATCCAAAACCAAGCAAGATATAAAAGAATTTATAAAAATAAACCAAACAGAAAATATGCCACTAGGTACGATATGGGACGCGATGAAGGCATTTATACGTGGTCTTTTCATTTCACAAGATATATGGGGGAAAAAAACAAAAAAGAGAAAATTTAAAAAACCTAACAGAAAACCTAAAGAAGGAAGAAGTGAAAGCTAAAAGTAAAGGGGAAGGAAGTGACACAATGATTAAGATTAAGTTGTTACAACATCAAATAAATTTGCTATTGACACAACAGATAGCAAACAAAATTGAATATGCTAAAGCTTACTTCTTTGAAAATGCAAATAAACCCACACGTTGGCTTGCATATAAGTTGAGGAAGGAAAAAGAGAAAAGAGAAATTCAAGCTCTGAAAAATGAAAAACAGGAGATAAAATACAAAAATCACGAACTTATATCAATTGTACAAAATTTTTACACAGAACTTTATAAAAAGGTTCCAAACTCCCAGCAAGAATTAGATAACTTTTTCGCAAAACATAATAAGAAGACATTTACAGAGGAACAGAGGCAAACCTTGAATGATAAAATCACAATGTGTGAAATAACAGAAGCATTCAAAAAACAAAAAAGGAAGAAAGCTCCTGGACCAGATGGTAAATCAGTGGAAATATTGCAAAATTTAGAAGAAGA
>NW_015159807.1:62055-113862 GCF_001447785.1 Gekko japonicus
TGATAAAATACTTACAAGAGAAAATGAATTGAAAGACTTTGGAACACTACAAGCAATGAAGATTAATCTTACTAACTGGGAGAAGCTACAGTTAAAATCTAGATTTGCAAAAGACAAAACAAGAGGCTTTACAAAAGCAAATACAAACTTAGATAAAATTTGGTTGTCCTCCGCAGATAAACTGATTCAAAAAATATACAACTTCCTACTAGATGACGAGTTCCAAGTAGAAAAAATAAAACCATGCATGAAGGTTTGGGAATCAGATATAGGAAGCAATATAAGCATAGAGAAATGGTCAAAAATGTGGAATTCAATGAAATTACTAAGAGCCACATCATACAAAGAAAATATTTTCAAAATGTTCCATAGGTGGCACTGGACTCCAGAGAAATCATTAAAATGCTATAAGACTGTATCAGGGAACTGTTGGAGATGTGAAAGAAATGTTGGCTCTTTCTATCACATTTGGTGGAGATGTGAAAAAATTGTAAAATTCTGGAAAATTATAAAACAACTTATCCAAGAAATAGTTGATATAGACCTGAATCTGGCCCCAGAAATATTCTTATTAAATATCCTACCTGATAATATACAATATAATGATGCACGTTTAATTTTATACATCCTCACAAGCGCCAGAATTGCCATAGCAAAATGCTGGAAATCAGACAAAATTCCAAGCAGAGAAGAATTAATTGCAAATATCTTAGATATTAAAGAAATGGATAAAACAAATATGTTGCTAGCGGGGAAAATGGATAGTGTTTAAGAAAAGATGGCAAAAATTAGACAACTGGTTAAAAATGTATGGTTAAAAAGCTCCAAAAGTATTGTAAAATGGAAATATGAAATGCTATCTATGTTATATACTGAAAACCAATAAAAAATACTTATAAAAAAAAAAAAAGAAACTATGAACTCCAGACCTATACCCAAAGAATGTTGTTTTCTTGTCTGCTAACATCAGCTAGGAGGATACTCTAACCTACAAGGGAAAGTCGTACTATTCAATAGGCTTTCATTAGTAAAGGTAAAGGTTTCCCTTGCTCGAAAGCCAGTCGAGTCCGACTCTAGGGCTGTGGTGCTCATCTCCGTTTCAAAGCCGAAGAGCCAGCGCTGTCTGAAGACGTTTCTGTGGTCATGTGGCTGGCATGACTAAACACCAAGGCGCACAGAATGCTGTTCCCTTCCCACCGAAGTGGTACCTATTTATCTACTTGCAGTGTCTTGCTTTCGAGCTGCTAGCTTTCATTAAAGGTAAAGGTAGAAGTTTCCCTTGCTCGAAAGCCAATCGAGTCCGACTCTAGGGTTGCGGTGCTCATCTCCGTTTCCAAGCCGAAGAGCCAGCGCTGTCTGAAGATGTTTCCGTGGTCACGTGGCCAGCATGACTAAACACCAAGGCGCACGGAACGCTGTTCCCTTCCCACCGAAGTGGTACCTATTTATCTACTTGCAATTTCTTGCTTTCGAACTGCTAGGTTGGCAGGAGCTTGTTGTCCTCTGAAGTTGGCTCAATTTCATGTTTGTTGCATCTGTGACACTGTCTAACCCTCTCATCCTTTGCTGTCCCCATCTTCTTTGATCGTCAATCTTTCCCAGCATCAGGGTCCTCTCCAGTGAGTGCTCCCAGTGAGTGCTCCCTTCTCATTGCAAGTTTATTATTGTCTATTTACTGTAATTTGTGAACCTTGCAGCAATTTCTTATCTGTCCATGTTTGTTGTATGAATTGCTGGTCCCCTTATTGTGCCAGTGCCATATTTTGGGGGGCCCTAGGCAGACAGTGGCTCAAGTGGTTAAGACGCTGAACTGCAGGCTGTGGAAGGTCGGTAGTTCAGCAGTTCGAGACCCAAGTGTGCCGCATGACGGAGTGAGCTCCCATCTCTAGTTCCAGCTCCTGCCAACCTAGCAGTTCGAAAGCAAGGAATTGCAAGCAGATAAATAGGGACCACTTCGGTGGGAAGGGAACAGCGTTCCGTGAGCCTTGGTGTTTAGTCATGCCGGCCACATGACCACGGAAACGTCTTCGTACAGCGCTGGCTCTTCGGCTTTGAAACGGAGATGAGCACCGCAACCCTAGAGTCGGACTCAACTGGTTTTCGAGCAAGGGAAACCTTTACCTTTTTTTTAGGCAGACTGTGCCCAGGGCCCCCTTCTGCCCACTATCGGGCTCATCCTCGTGCTCCCCCCCCCGTCCACCTGCGCGTGTTCTCGCCTTCCCACAAGCCCTCTCACCACCTGCGCTCCCAGCGACCTGCGTCACATTCATGCCCATTTCCCCAGCAGCGCCAGCTACGGCACGCAACCGCTGTGGCCATCAAGGACAGTTATCACTGTGCAATACCTCTGCACAGTTCCCCATCAACGCTGGGAGCATGGGTGGTGCAGCGCTTGCAAGCAAATGGGCACAGAAAGGCACACAGGCAGGTGGCAGGGTAGGTGATCAGGAAGGCTCCCAGAGCCAGTTTGGTGTAGTGGCTAAGTGTGCGGACTCTAATCTGGGAGAACCGGGTTTGATTCCCCACTCCTCCACTTGCACCTGCTGGTGTGACCTTGGGTCAGTCACAAGTTCTCTCAGAGCTGTTCTCCCAAGGGCATAGAGTCATAGAATCGTAGAGTGGGAAGGGACTTCCAGGGCCATCTAGTCCAACCCCCTGCGCGAGGCAGGAAATTCACAAATACCTCCCCCTCCACACCCCCAGTGACCCCTGTTCCATGCCCAGAAGAAGACACAAAACCTCCAGGTTCTCCAGCCAAACCGGCCTGGAGAATAATTGCTTCCTGACCCCAAAGTGGTGATCGGCATTTCTCTGGGTTTGTAAGAAAGGGCCACGAGAACTAAGTTCCTGAGAGAGCTCTCTCAGCCCCGCCTACCTCACAGGGTGTCTGTTGTGGGGAGGGGGAGGGAAAGGAGATTGTAAGGTGCTCTGAGACTCCTTTGGGTAGTGAAGGGCGGGGTATAAATCCAATCTCTTCTTCTTCTTTTACCTCACAGGGTGTCTGTCGTGAGGAGGGGAAGGGAAAGGAGGTTGTAAACCATTCTGAGACACCCTTGGGTAGTGAAGGGCGGGGTATAAATCCAATCTCTTCTTCTTCTTCTCTAATCTGGGAGAACCGGGTTTGATTCCCCAGTCCTCCACTTGCAGCTGCTGGATGACCTTGGGCAAGCCACAGTTCCGTCAGAGCTGTTCTCTCAAGAGCAGTCCTGGAAAGATCTCTCTCAGCCCCGCCTACCTCACAGGGTCTCTTGTGGGGAGGGGGAGAGAAAGGCGATTGTAAGCTGCTCTGAGACTCCTTTGGGTAGTGAAGGGCAGGGTATAAATCCAATCTCCTCCTCCTCTTCTTCCTCCTCCTCCTCCTCCTCCTCTTCTTCCTCCTCCTCCTCCTATTTTTCCTTTCTGCAAACTGTGCAAAACTGAATTTGTCAAGAGGGCTTTTCTTGCCTTGACCTGGATAGCCCAGGCTAGCCCGATCTCATCAGATCTCGGAAGCTGAGCAGGGCTGACCCTGGCAAGTATTTGGAAGGGAGACCTCCAAGGAATACCAGGGCTCAGATCACGGAGGCAGGCTATGAACCCAGCTCTCTGGAAACATCCAAACCCCACTAGGAGTGGCCAGGACTTCCAGGCATGCAAGCGCATACACACACACACACACACACAAATACCCACACAAAAAAAGACTCGCACTGCACAAAATGATTCACAGAGTTGCTTGGAAAAGGGGCTGCGGTCTGTACGGCTGCATACAGCTTGCTGAAACTAGGATCCTGCTATGGAACTTTTTTATCATCTAGGCCCCATTCACAGGGAGAAGTTGCCACGCCGAAGATACAAATATCAGGCGGATTTTTGGTGCGCGATCACACTGCAACATCTGGGAAGCATAGTGCACCTGTGATGGCCAACCCGTGGCATCCTGCCGAAGACGCGCAGTAAAAAACTACTGCGGAAAGTGCACTAGTATCCGGGAAACGCAGGTCAGGGGCGGGCGTCTGATCGCGGGAGCATTAGTATTCCGCGGCATCCAGCGCCCGTCCACGTCCCGTCGCAAACTGGATGTTTTCCGTAAGCACATGCGCACAAACACATAACAAAGCAATGCTGCTCCGTGGAACGGCGCATGCGCACAAACACGAAACGCTTGCCGCGCCGCTTCATTGCCATGCTCTAGCCTCGCCGTGTGATCGCCAGCTAACAGCCTAAGTGCGAAGCCTCGGGGGACCGTGTGATCGGGCTACCGTGCTTTATCTTGCTCCGGGGCGAACAGACACGCCTCCCCCCCCCCCACGTTATCTGGCCCATGTGACCGGGGCCTTCATGTATCTTGGCAAGACTCCCGCTTTGCTTCACTTCTGGGTTGTTTTTTTAAAAACTTCTGGTTGATTCTACAACCCTAACCCTATTGTATTGTCTACTGGACGTCCATTCCCGTTGTTTGTGGTGACTCGCTCTGTGGAACCCGCCTTGAGTCCCCGTGTGAAAGTTAATGCAAATAAATAGAGATAATGTACAAATTCATTTTTCCTACGTTTCTGGGAGCCCCCCCCCAAGTACATAGAAGCCTCTGACTTACCTGTGGGTGACCCCACTGTGTTTCCAACCCCCCCCCAAATATAGTCGGCACCAACGCTCCCTCTAAGCTGTGGAGTCTTGTGAGCAGCAATTCTACTTTGTGAGCTACTTGACATTAAAGTTGTGAGCGAGCGATTTGGCTGCTGCATCAATTCGTTTGCTCTGGAGCAGTGTTCCCTCTAAGCCGAGTTAGTGTGAGCTAGCTCACCGTTTTTTAGCCTCCGGCTCATGCATTTTTGTCTTCGCTCAGGAAGGGTGGCTCCAGAGCAAACTGACTGACGCAGCGGCCAATTTCCTCGCTCACACCTTTAACGCCAGTCGCTCACAAAGTAGAATTCTTGCTCACAAGACTCCACAGCTTAGAGGGAGCGTCGCTCCGAAGTTATCCTTCCTGGGCTAAGACAAAAACGTGTGAGCTGGAGGCTACAAAACTGTGAGCTGGCTCACACTAACTCTGCTTAGAGGGAGCACTGCTTGGCACCATTGTGTGTGTGTTGGTGTGTGTGTTTTGTGTGCTTGCCTGGAAGTCATGGTTCACTTATAACGACCCCTACTAGGGGCTTGGACATTTTCCCAGAGGGGTGGCTTGATATTACCTGCCTCTGTGATCTGAGCCCTGGTATTCCTTGGAGGTCTCTCATCCGAGTACTCGCCAGGGTCGGCCCTGCTCACCTTCCGAGATCTGACGAGATCGGGCTTGCCCGGGCTATCCAGGTCAGGGCCGTAGTGAAGCTCCTGTGGCTATGGCGGATGGTGCTGCCCAAGCAACATTTTTTTTAAAAAAAATCTGCACCACTAATCAAATCTCCAGTGGCCAATCAGAAGCCTTGCTGGGTCAGAGCCCCATCTGGGCCTGCCCACTTTTAAAAAAAACCACTTGGCAGGCTCCGGAAAAGGCACGGGAGGGCACCGCGTTGGGAACCCCTGCTCTGTCGTACCTGGACGCCACGTCGCTGACTCACTTTCTCTTTCCCAGATACTATTTCCGAAACTGGCACGGGATGAACGAGAAGGAGCCGGCCGTCTGCCGCAGCATCCCTCGCCTGAGCGACGTGGAGGACAAGAGGGGGGACCAAGGCAGCGCCCTGCTGGATAAGTCGTCCTTCGAGTACCTCTTTGAGCAGGTACGCCGCTTTGTTGACGTCGGCCCGTTCAGGCTTGGCCCGCTCCGTGTCTCAGCCGCTGCGTCTTCCGGGGCTGTTCGTTGCTTTGGATTCTGAACATAAGAACATAAGAGACGCCAATGTTGGATCAGGCCAAAGGCACATCCAGTCCAACACTCTGTGTCACACAGGGGCCAGAAATACCAGGTGCCCTCAGGAGGTCCACCAGTGGGGCCAGGACACCAGAAGCCCTCCCACTGTTGCCCCCCCCAAGCACCAAGAAGACAGAGTATCCCTTGCCCCAGAGTCTATACCTTGTGGCTAAATAAGAACATAAGAGAAGCCAATGTTGGATCAGGCCAAAGGCCCATCTAGTCCAACACTCTGTATCACACAGTGGCCAGAAATACCAGGTGCCCTCGGGTGGTCCAGCAGTGGGGCCAGGACACTAGAAGCCCTCCCACTGTTGACCCCCCCCCCAAGCACCAAGATGACAGAGCATCCCTTGCCCCAGAGCCCCTGTCTATACCTTGTGGCTAATAGCCACTGATGGACCTCTGCTCCATATGCTTATCTAATTCCCTTTTGAAGCCGTCCATGCTTGTAGCCGCCACCACTTCCTGTGGCAGTGAATTCCAAGTGTTAATCACTCTTTGGGTGAAGAAGTACTTCCTTTTATCTGTTCTAACCCGACCGCTCAGCAATTTCATGGAGTGCCCACGAGTTCTTGTATTGTGAGAAAGGGAGAAAAGTACCTCTTTCTCTACCTGCTCTTTCCCATGCATAATCTTATAAACCTCAATCATGTCACCCCTCAGTCGCAATGCATGGCTAGGAATAAATACAGTGAAGCAACATGTTGAATACCGGCAAACAGATTGATGACTTACTGAACCAGTCCTCGAAAAATCGTCCCTGCTTGTGATCAGTGAACAGAGCATGAGCCAAACTGGCAGGTGTTCATATGTCCCTAGCCAGGAGTAAGCTACGATGTCCATGTTTGTACAGAATGCAGAACCGTATTTAAGACTAACTGTGGTTAACAAAACAAAGTATGAATCCAGTGGCACCTTTAAGACCAACAAAGTTTACTTCTGGGTATAGGCTTCCCTGTGCACGCACGCTTCTTCAGATAAACCAACTTCAAACATGGTTTCAGATTTTGGTTTTATATTCCCTGACAAACCAACACAACAACAGTGAGTGGCCAGGCCCCCCCGTTCTCCTAACCAGGGTAGGCAGTACAGCCCACAGCTGGCCTCAGGCCGTGAGACAGCAGACGGCGTTCATCCCTGCATGGAAAACCAGGGATCTGGACCTTTCCTGTATGCAGCTAGATTCAAGCCCAGTAGACCAGCAATATTCCCGGGGTATTAGCTTCGGAAAGTCAAAGCTCCCTTCGTCAGACAGAAGTCGGATTAGAGATCCTGGAGTCCTTGTATCCCAGTCTGAAGACAGGAGGGGTGTTGAAAAGAAGGGACTCGGGATGCAGAGGCGATTCTAAGAACATAAGAACATAAGAGACGCCAATGTTGGATCTGGCCAAAGGCCCCTCCAGTCCAACACTCTGTATCACACAGTGGCCAAAAATACCAGGTGCTCTCAGGAGGTCCACCAGTGGGGCTAGAACTCCAGAAGCCCTCCCACTGTTGCCCCCCCCCCAAGCACCAAGAAGACAGAGCATCACTTGCACCAGACCGAGAGTTCCCTTCGTCAGACAGAAGTCGGAATGGAGATCCTGGAGTCCCTTCTATCCCAGTCTGGAGACAGGAGGGGTGTTGAAAAGAAGGGACTCGGGATGCAGAGGGGATTCCGTTTTGCGTTGTGCCTCTGCATCCTGACTTCTTTGCACTGTGCCTCTGCATCCTCCTTTGCCACACCCCCTCCCCCTTTCGGACTGGGGAATGAGGACTCGGGGATCTCCATTCCAGCTTGCATCTGACGAAGGGAGGGGTGCTGCAACGCAAGGAGCCAGGCCGCAGAGGCCATTCAGTTGCCTTGGAGGTACAGTAACTTTATGCAGTGTCCCCGATCGGCCACATTTCCCGGTTAAGGGAAGAGGCTGTTCAGACAAATTACAAAGATGGTCTGACTTCGATGGTAACTAGAGAAAGAAATTTTACTTATAGAAATAGAAGCGCATCTCGCATGACATGTTCGTGTAGGTACATTTAACTTATTGTGAACTTCAAAACAGGTTGACAGAGAGAGAGACAGAGAGTGAGAGAGAGAGAGTCTTATTTATTTACTATTTATTTATCTACGTCATTGATATCACGCCTTCCCCCCCAGTGGAGACCCAAAGCATCTTATGTCACCCTCCATGTTATCCTCACCACAACCCCGTGAGGAAGGTCAGGCTGCAAGGGTGTGACTGGCCCAAGGCCACCCAGCAGGCTTCCATGGCAAATCGGGGGATTTGAACCCGGGCCTCCCAGATTCTTGTCAGAGGCTCTGACCACTACACCCCGATAGCGCTCCCGTCCATGCTTTCCATAGGCCTGTCCAAGAAGGTCAGGAAGCCCCCACACTCCCCCCCCCCCCCCGGCTTTCTGCAAACTGTACAGGGCGGAATTATTCAAGAGGGCTTTTCTGCAGAGGTCACAGGGCTGCACTGTACAAAACAGATCAACAAACCTACTTGGATAAACAATAAGGGACCGTACTGTCGTGTATAACTTACTGTAGGTAGGATTCTGTCGCGTAATTTTTGTCCTGCTTAATGTGTCACTATCAAGACATATACCATTCTTAGAACTGACGCTTTCTGGTTGGTTCCAGACTTTTAAAACCCTACCCATTGGTTACTCGATGCCCCATCTTGTCAATTGTACTGACTCACTTTATGGTCAGGGACGTACATAGCTGAAGGACCTCCTTTCCCCATATGTTCCCCAGAAAGCACTGCGATTAGGGTCACAACATCGATTGTCCCTCCCCTGTCCTAAGGAAGCCAGGCTGGCTATTACCAGGGCCAGGGCCTTCTCGGTGGCGGCTCCCTTCTGGTGGAACGAGCTCCTGGAGGAGATCAGGGCCCTGCGGGACCTGATGCAGTTCCGCAGGGCCTGCAAGACGGAGCTCTTCCGCCACTCCTCCACTTGCACCTGGCTGGATGACCTTGGGCAAGCCGTAGTTCTGATAAGAGCTGTCCTTGAAAAAGGGCAGTTTCTTTCAGAGCTCTCTCAGCCCCACCTACCTCACAGGGTGTCTGTTGCGGGGAGAGGAAGGGAAAGGAGTTTGTAGGCCGCCCTGAGACACCTTTGGGTAGTGAAGGGCGGGGTATAAATCCAATCTCTTCATATCTTCTTATGCAGTTCCGCAGGGCCTGCAAGACGGAGCTCTTCCGCCAGGCCTTTAATTAGGAGCCGCCCCCGATAGGGAACCCTGTCCCCTGAAGCCACAAGAACAGCCTGTGCCAGCCGCACCAAGATTAGATCAGTGGGCTGACCACTACGATGTAAGACTGAAGGTCGACCGCCATCATTTAATAATCTGTTACTGTTATTAGTTGCTACCACTTTCAAATGTTGATACGTTTTATCTGATTTTAGGACTATTTAAATTGATGTGTATGTTTTATTCTGTTTGTAAGATGCCCTGAGCCGCTCTTGGCTGGGAGGGTGGGATGTAAATCTAAATAAGTAAATAATCTGCCTCGAGTCCCCATGAAGAAAGGTAAAAGGTCAAGGTTCCCCTTGCTCGAAAGCCAGTCGAGTTCGACTCTAGGGTTGCGGCGCTCATCTCCGTTTCAAGGCCGAAGAGCCAGCGCTGTCCGAAGACGTTCCCGTGGTCATGTGGCCGGCATGACTAAACACCAAGGCGCACGGAACACTGTTACCTTCCCCACCGAAGCGGTACCTATTTATCTACTTGCCATTTCTTGCTCTCGAACTGCTAGGTTGGCAGGAGCTGGAAATGTTTATTAAGGTGTACACATGTTAAAACATACTATGGTTAAGTGAAAGAGTCTAAATTTCAAACTTTAAAAACTTTTCTAATACAAATACACTTGACGGGTAAACACTTTTTAACTTAGGACCAAACTCGTTTCGGCCCCTTCGGGCGTTCCTCAGTGGTCACTGTTCTCTATATTACACTGTAAAGGTAAAGGTGAAGGTTTCCCTTGCTCGAAAGCCAGTCGAGTCTGACTCTAGGGTTGCGGTGCTCATCTCCGTTTCAACGCCGAAGAGCCAGCGCTGTCCGAAAGATTTAAAGGGGGGGGGGGAGGAAGCCATGGCATTATACTATTGCTCATTATACTATTTCTTTCAACAATTTCAGACTACAACATCTGGTTATATATAATATACATATACAAAAACCTTTTACATGTGTATTTTGGATGTGTGTCAGTGTAATATAGAGAACAATGATCACTGAGGAAGGCCCAAACGGGCCGAAACGCGTTTGATCCTAAGTTAAAAAGTGTTTACCCGTCAAGTGTATTTGTATTAGAATTTTTTTTTAAGTCTGGAATTTAGACTCTTTCTTTTAACCATAGTATGTTCTAACATGTGTACACCTTAATAAACATTTGTAATTTTGTATAATATAGTGTTAGCTTGACCCTCTTAGTTCACAGATATATCTTGGGTTGAGTCCCCCCCCTTTCCCCCCCAGTTTTTGGCAGGACCTGGGGCCAGAGACGGGCGCTCACTCCGTCACGCGGCACTCGGGTCTCGAACTGCCGCACTACCGACCTTCCGGTCTGCAGTTCAGCATCTTAACCACTTCAGCCACCGCAGCTCCTATCCATGAAGAAAGGCAGACTATAAACAATGTAGAGGAATAAATGCGTGATCCCAGGCGGTATCCCTGGCACGCTTTCTTAGTCCGAGGCAGCTAGCTGCCCAGGCACAGCCATCTGGCCAGGACCGGGGAAATTCTGAGACCATTACGCTTGGGAACGTCCCTTCCTTCAAGGCTGATCCCTTTTCTCTTCCTCCCAGGGAAAATATGACTTCGTCAACGACGTCGCCTCTCTGAAAGACCTCCACAGCGAGCCGGAAGTCCACCAGTTCAAGAACGAGAGCCTGGGCATGGCGGTCCTCCATCTCTGCCACATGGCCCTCCGGAGGGGCGTCTCCCTCGAAGAGGTGGCTGAGAGAACCAGGTGACCATCACCTTCTGCCTGGTCCTTTTAAGTGGAGATGCCGGGGATTGAACCTGGGACCTTCTGCATGCCGAGCAGAGGCTCTGCCACTGAGCCAGGGTCTCAGGTCAAGGTCTCAGGTCACCTCCTGCCTGGTCCTTTTAACTGGGGATGCCGGGGACTGAACCTGGGACCTCCTGCATGCCAAGCAGAGGCTCTGCCACTGAGCCAGGGTCTCAGGTCAAGGTCTTTCCCATCACCTCCTGCCTGGTCCTGTTTAACTGGAGATGCCGGGGATTGAACCTGGGACCTCCTGCATGCCAAGCAGAGGATCTGCCACTGAGCCAGGGTCTCAGGTCAAGGTCTTTCCCATCACCTCCTGCCTGATCCTGTTTAACTGGAGATGCCGGGGACTGAACCTGGGACCTTCTGCATGCCTAGCAGAGCCTCTGCTACTGAGCCAGGGTCTCAGGCGGAGGTCTTTCCCATCACCTCCTGCCTGGTCCTTTTAACTGGAGATGCCGGGGATTGAACGTAGGACCTTCTGCATGCCAAGCAGAGGCTCTGCCACTGAGCCAGGGTCTCAGGCAGAGGTCTTTCCCATCACCTCCTGCCTGGTCCTTTTAACTAGAGATGCCGGGGATTGAACCTGGGACCTCCTGCCTGGTCCTTTTAACTGGAGATGATGGGGAATTGATCCTGGGACCTTCTGCATGCCAAGCAGAGGCTTTACCACTGAGCCGCGGCCCCTCTTCACAGCTCTCCAGGGTCTCAGGTCAAGGTCTTTCCCATCACCTCCTGCCTGGTCCTTTTAACTGGAGATGATGGGGAATTGAACCTGGGACCTCCTGCATGTCAAGCAGAGGCCGTGCCCCTGAGCCACAGCCGCTCCCCTTGGAACGGTTAGCATTTGTAGATAACGTGAATATTGCTGTGGAATCACGCTCCCCTTAGAACGGTTAGCATTGATAGATAACGTGAATATTGCTGTGGAATCACTGGGGCAAAGTTGAATAGCAGGCGGGAAGTGGGGTGCCGATCGCCGAGCTCCACCCCTCTTTCGGGCGAGGTCTTCCTCCGACCGTTCGGCCACTCACACCGCTTTCCGTGCTTTCCGTCTGGCCTTCGCAGCTTCAAAGAGTGCATCCCCCGCTCCTTCTGCCGGCAGATCCAGCAGAACAACTACCTGACCAAGTTCCGCATGAAGAACATCTTCAAGAAGTTCGTGCAGCGCTTCCAGCGGCACACGATGAGCAGCGGGAAGCTGACCGAGCAGGACATCATGTACAAGTACCTGGTGACCTTGGAGAACCTGGCTCCTCGCTTTGGGAGCGAGCGGTTCCCGGCCGTCTCCCTAGAGACGGTTTCCGGAGGGGAGACGGTGCCGCTCTACATCAACGGCGGGCACACCCCTCTTGAGAACTCCCACGATGCTCCGGACAGCAACAGACCCGCCACCCACGAGGTCATGATCACGGGCACCGAAGGCATTCAGTGGCGGCTCATGTCCACTGAGGTAGGTTCGTCAGCCACCCCCCCCCCTCGTTGTGGGTACATCTCCGCCTCTCTGTGTCTTTACCAAGCTCGTTTTTCTTGGGAACTGGAGCGCTCAGCTTTCTCAGGGGAACTTGGCAGTGCCTGCCAACCACCGGGTTGCTCCATCCCATCTCGAATCAAATTTGCCTTGATTTATAGGCTCGTCCCGAGGGTTCAGAGCGAGAGTGTGAGAATCAGAAACCTGGATCTACCAGTGATGAAAACCAGGTGGGACGGTTGGGCCAAAACTATCCCTTGAACTGGAACAGAGCCTGAACTATTATTTGGAAGTTGTCATTGAAACTTTTTTTTTTTAAAGGCCAGATTATCAGCTCGAACTCAGAGTGCATCCAAAGAGAAACCTTGTCGCGATAGAGTACTTCAATAATCTTTTATTTTGTCTTGTTTTATTTAAAACCATTTATGAGCTGCCTTTCTTCTGAACGGAGCTCAAGGCGTGCAATATAACTAAAATACGTTCTAATGGAAAGTACTTACAGTATTAAGTGAAATGCATAAAACAGAGTGCATCAAAAGTACATAAAACCCACAATTAAAAGCACAATTTAGGACTGCTTTAACCAAACACAGCCCTAAATAAATAAAACCAGTTTGGTGTAGTGGTTATCGGGGAGAACCGGGTTTGATTCCCCACTCCCCCACTTGCAGCTGCTGGATGACTGTGGGCAAGCCATAGTTCTCTCAGAGCTGTTCTCTCGAGGACAGTTCTGGAAAAAGCTCTCTCAGCCCTGCCTGCCTCACAGGGTGTCTGTTGTGGGGAGGGGGAGGGAAAGGAGACTGTCAGCCGCTCTGAGACTCCTTTGGGTAGTGAAGGGTGGGGTATAAATCCAATCTCTTCTTCTTCTTCTTTTACCTCCCAGGGTGTCTGTTGTGGGGAGGGGAAGGGAAAGGAGTTTGTCAGCCGCTTTGAGACTCTTGAGTGAAGGCGGGGTATAAATCCAATCTCCTCCTCCTCTTCCTCTTCCTCCTCTTCCTCTTCTTCTTCTTCATCTTCTTTGTCTTCTTCTTCTTCCTCCTCTTCCTTCTTCTTCCTCCTCTTCCTCCTCCTCTTCCTTCTTCTTCTTGTTGTTGTTCTTCTTCTTTTCCAGCTGCTTTTCAAAGATCAAGAGTGAAGGGGCCAGCCGCACCTCCTTAGGGAGGTTGTTCCATAATCTTGGGGCAGCCACCGAAAAGGCCCTCTCTCATGTCCCCGCCTGGCAAGCTTCTCTGATTGACGGGACAGTCTGGAGGGCCTCTCCCTGAGATCGTAATTCCCAGGCAGGAACCTATTAAATAATAAAGAATATTGCCGTGTAAGCCCGAATGCCCAGGAAGATTTAGGTTCAAACGCAGCTAAGGTTTGTTTTGGCTTCTGAACGGCTGTGCCCTTGCAAAGTGCCAGGAGGCAGGGCGGAGGACAGAAGCCTGTTGGCTTTCAAAGCAAAGGCCCTGGGGCCGTGCGCTGTGCTCCGAAGAACCCGCTACAGGAGTGAGTTCAGCTTCGTCGTGCTTTATTTTGGAACACCGTGTTCTCGTGCATTTTTCTGCCCTTTTCCCTTCCCTTCTGAATCCAGCCACCCATTTCTTTTGCTCCCTCCCCTCCCCTCTTTTTCTAATAAACCCTTTTGTATATATAAAGATGTTTTTTGACTCCACGTAGCACAATCTGTTTCTCTGGGATAATTCTCTGAATCTCTACGCCAGTTTGTGTGTCGTGGTTAAGTGCGTGGACTCTAATCTGGGGGAACCGGGTTGGATTCCCCACTCCTCCGCTTGCACCTGGCTGGATGACCTTGGGCAAGCCGTAGTTCTGATAAGAGCTGTTCTTGAAAAAGAGCCATTTCTGTTAAGAGCTCTCTGAGCCCCGCCTCCCTCCCAGGGTGCCTGTTGTGGGGAGGGGAAGGGAAAGGAGTTTGTAAGCTGCTCTGAGACTCCCTTGAGTAGTGAAGGGCGGGGTCTAAAGCCAATCTCCTCCTCCTCCTCCTCCTCCTCCTCCTCCTCCTCCTCTTCTTCGCTTGCTAAACAGCATGGGTGCTACATAGTTGGCTCTTTTGGCCAGAAGGGCTTCCGATTGGCTGTGCATATTATTTATTCATTTTTTTATTAAACTTAGCCAGTGCTCCCTCTAAGGTGTGAAGTCTCGTGAGCAGAAATTGTACTTTGTGAGCTACTTGGCATTTCAAGTTGCGAGCAAGCGATTGGGCTGCTGCATAAATTAGTTTCCTCTGGAGCCCTCCCTTCCTGAGCAAAGACAAAAATGTGTGAGCCAGAGGCTAAAAACTGCCAGCTAGTGTTCACACTGACTCAGCTTAGAGGGAACGCTGCTGCAGACTAGAGAGATCAGTTCCCCTGGAGGAAAAGGGCTACTTGGGGGCAGTGTTCCCTCCAAGCTGAGTGAGTGTGAGCTGTCCCACAGTTTTTTAGCCTCCGGCTTACGCATTTCTGTCTTAGCTCAGGAAGGATGGCTTTAGAGCAAACTGATTGAGGCAGCAGCCAAATCACTTGCGGCTCACAACTTTAATGCCAAGTAGCTCACAAAGTTGAATTGTTGCTCACAAGACTCCACAGCTTAGAGGGAACATTGCTGGGGGGGGGGGACAACTCTGCAGCATTACACTCCATTGAGGTCCTTCCCCTTCCCAGGCTCCGCCCCCCAACCTCCAGGAATTTCCCAACCCGGAGATGGCAAACCTGTTAACTGAAACCAGGGAAAAAGACAGGTACGGAGGGCCCAAACCAAGGCTCCCTCTAAGCTGTGGGGTCTTGTGAGCAAAGCTTCTACTTCGTGAGCTACCGGCATTAAAGTTGTGAGCAAGCGATTTGGCTGCTGCCTACATTAGTTTGCTCTGGAGCCCTCCTTCCTGAGCTGAGACAAAAAGGTGTGAGCCAGAGGCTAAAAAACGGTGAGCCAGCTCACACTGACTCAGCTTAGAGGGAACACAGGATAGAAGGAAGGAAGGAAGGAAGGAAGGAAGGAAGGAAGGAAGGAAGGAAGGAAGGAAGGAAGGAAGGCTCCCTCTAAGCTGTGGAGTCTTGTGAGCAAAAATTCTACTTCGTGAGCTACTTGCATTAAAGTTGTGAGTGAGCGATTTGGCTCCTGCATAAATGAGTTTGCTCTGGAGCCATCCCTTCCTGAGCTGAGAGAAAAATGTGTGAGCCGGATGCTAGAAAACAGTGAGCCAGCTCACACTGACTCAGCTTAGAGGGAACACAGGATAGAAGGAAGGCAGGCAGGCTCCCTCCAAGCTGTGGAGTCTTGTGAGCAAAAATTCTACTTTGTGAGCTACCGGCATTAAAATTGTGAGCGAGCGATTTGGCAACTGCATACATTAGTTTGCTCTGGAGCCCTCCCTTCCTGAGCTGAGACAAAAATGTGTAAGCCGGAGGCTAAAAACACTGTGAGCCAGCTCACACTAACTCAGCTTAGAGGGAACTCTGCTTTTAGCCCTCCCTCCCGTGCACAGCACGGCTCAGGGCAGGTAACAACAAGCTAGAACAATCATAAAGTCGTCGTTAAAAACAGATTAGCATCACTGCACAGCAAGAATAAAATCAAATCGTATGGCGGCTTGAGGCGCTAATGGCATAAATCATCCAAGCGAGATTGTGCCACTGGTGGAATTATGCCACCAGTGGAAACTGGCACAACGACCAGTTTGGTGTAGTGGTTAAGAGCACATATTCTAATCTGGGAGAACCGGGTTTGATTCCCCACTCCTCTACTCGCAGCTGCTGGTGTGACCTTGGGTCAGTCACAAGTTCTCTCAGAGCTCTCAGAAGCAGTCCTTGAAAGAGCACTCTCAGCCCCACGTACCTCACAGGGTGTCTGTTGTGGGGAAGGGAAGGGAAAGGGATCGTAAGCCGCTCTGAGACTCCTTCAGGTATAAATCCAATCTCTTCTTCTTCTTCCTGAGGTGGATGTTGTTTTTGTAAGTGTTGGATTTATAATATTTCATTTTCAGGCTTTTCTAGCCATTGCCGTGCCTTGGACTATGGGCGTGCCAGTTTTCAGCTTTCTGGGAAGCCTTTCATCATTGTACAGATTTTTGGAAAACAGTTTCAGCCCTCCATTTTGAGCAGCGAAAATGTAAGTGGCTCTCCTTCAGATTTCCGCCTCCCCCCGCCCCCCGCCATCTGTCTTAGATTTTGCAGGTACCAGCATTCAGATTTCTACGTTGTGTGGAAGTACTTGAACAACTGGCTATCATGTCCCCTCTAAACCTTCTCTTTCCCAGGTGGCGGCTGCTTCTTCTTCCTCTTCCACTTCCTCCTCCTCCTCCTCCTCTCTATATATTTGCACACCCCTAATCTGTATCCCTCACGTGTGGTTTGAAAGTGCAGAACAGTGGAAAACTCAGACCTTCCCAAAGGCATCGTTTCTTTGCTTCTGCCTCTGGTTCTGAAGTTTTGTTGCTTGCATTCCAGTGGGTGAGAAGGGAGATCCAAGTTTACCATTCCACAGTGTTGCTGTAATGAGTGGAGTACAGGCTGATGGTTACAGATGCGGACTCGTTGTCTCTTGATCTTGCAGAGGATAGAAAGCCATCCGCACAGGGGTTATTTGGGGAGGAAGGCCAAGACTAAGGACCACAAACCCAATGGGCCCTACCAGCCGGTGGAAAAATGTGAACCCAAGTGGGTGCGCTTCTGCGACTTCCAGGAGATCACACACATCATCGTCAAGACCTGCAAAGTCAGCATCCATCGCCAAGACAATAAGTGCCTGGTAAGTAGGAGACTGCCGTGCTGGTATTCCACTCTCACAGAGAGAGGGAGCAAGTTGCTGCTTTGATATACAGGGATTGTTTGATATCTGTGTCACTGGTGGGGAGATCTCAGGAACAAGAACATCAGAACATCAGAACATCAGAAGAGCCTTCCTGGATCGGTCCAGTGATCCATCTCATCCAGCCTCCCGTCTCACACAGGGGCCAGCCAGTTCCTCTGGAGGGCCAGCAACAGGGCAGAGAGGCTGAGGCCTTCCCCTGAGAAGGACACCAGAAGAGCTCTGCTGGGTCAGAACAGGGAGGGTCCATCTAGTCCAGGAAGGAAGGAAGGGAGAGAGAGAAGGAAGGTAGGAAGGGGAGGAAGGAAGGAGAGAGAGAAGGAAGGAAGGAAGGAATGGAGGTAGGAAGGAGAGAGAGAAGGAAGGAAGGAAGGAAAGAGAGAGAGAGAAGTAAGGAAGGAGAGAGAGAGAGAAAGAAGGAGACAGAGAAGGAAGGAAGGAATGGAGGAAGGTAGGAGAGAGAGGAGGAAGGAAGGAAAGAGAGAGAAGTAAGGAAGGAGAAAGAGAAGTAAGGAAGGAGAGAGAGAGAGAAGTAAGGAAGGAGAGAGAGAGAGAAAGAAGGAAGGAGACAGAGAAGGAAGGAAGGAATGGAGGAAGGTAGGAGAGAGAGGAGGAAGGAAGGAAAGAGAGAGAAGTAAGGAAAGAGAGAGAGAGAAGGAAGGAGAGAGAGAGAGAAGGAAGGAGACAGGGAAGGAAGGAAGGAATGGAGGAAGGAAGGAGAGAGAGGAGGAAGAAAGGAAGGAAAGAGAGAGAGAGAGAAGGAAGGAAGGAGAGAGAGAGAGAGAAGGAAGGAGACAGAGAAGGAAGGAAGGAATGGAGGAAGGTAGGAGAGAGAGGAGGAAGGAAGGAAAGAGAGAGAAGTAAGGAAGGAAAGAGAGAAGTAAGGAAGGAGAGAGAGAGAGAAGGAAGGAGAGAGAGAGAAGGAAGGAGACAGGGAAGGAAGGAAGGAAGGAAGGAAGGAAGGAGAGAGAGAGAGAAGGAAGGAAGGAAGGAGAGAGAGAGAGAGAAGGAAGGAGACCGAGAAGGAAGGAAGGAATGGAGGAAGGTAGGAGAGAGAGGAGGAAGGAAGGAAAGAGAGAGAAGTAAGGAAGGAGAGAGAGAGAAGTAAGGAAGGAGAGAGAGAGAGAAGGAAGGAGACAGGGAAGGAAGGAAGGAATGGAGGAAGGAAGGAGAGAGAGGAGGAAGAAAGGAAGGAGAGAGAGAGAGAGAGAAGGAAGGAAGGAGAGAGAGAGAGAGAGAAGGAAGGAGAGAGAGAAGGAAGGAAGGAATGGAGGAAGGAAGGAGAGAGAGAAGGAAGGAAGGAAAGAGAGAGAGTGAGAAGGAAGGAGACAGAAGGAAGGAAGGAATGGAGGAAGCAAGGAGAGAGAGGAGGAAGGAAGGAAGGAAAGAGAGAGAAACAGAGAGAGAAGTAAGGAATGAGAGAGAGAGAAGGAAGGAGACCGAAGGAAGGAAGGAATGGAGGAAGCAAGGAGAGGGAGAAGGAAGGAAGGAAGGAGAGAGAGGAGGAAGGAAGGAAGGAAAGAGAGAGAGAGAAGTAAGGAATGAGAGAGAGAGAGAAGGAAGGAGACAGAGAAGGCAGGCAGGCAGGCAGGCTAGATGGAAAACTGTTGCCATCCTCAACCAGAGACCTGGCGGAACGTCTCTCAGAGGCCCTGCGGAACTGCATTTAAGTCCCGCAGGGCACGGATATCTTTCGGCAGAGAGTTCCACCAGGTCAACGCCAGGGCCGAGAAAGCTGGACACCTTACGGGCCGGGGATCACCAGTAAGTGCTCCTCTCCTGAGCCTGGTGCTCTTTGGGGGATATAGCAGGGAGGTGGTCCCTTGGCCAACGTGGTGCTTCCAATGCCTCTTAATGTCTCTGCAACTTTCCCCTTTTTGCATCCAGGATCTGACTGTTCAGTCCCACGAGGCCGCTCTGTCCTTGGTGTCCCTGGTAGACGGTTACTTCAGGCTGACAGCGGACTCCAGCCACTACCTGTGCCACGAGGTCGCTCCGCCACGGCTGGTGATGAGCATCCAGAACGGCATCCACGGCCCGATGCAGTAAGTGGCCCCCTCCTTCGGTTATGCAAACCGGTCCACACGTGGGGCCCTGGGCCTCAGAGCGTCCCCCGTGCCCATTGGGGTCAAACCCATGTCCCCGGCAGTGTTCCCTCTGAGCTGTGCAATCTTGTGAGCAAAAATTCTACTTTGTGAGCCACTGGCATTAAAGCTGTGAGCAAGCCATTTGGCTGCTGCATAAATGAGTTTGCTCTGGAGTCCTCCTTCCTGAGCGAAGACAAAAAGGTGTGAGCCAGAGGCTAAAAAACTGTGAGCTAGCTCACACTAACTCAGCTTAGAGGGAACTCTGGTCCCCGGCAGTGTCCCCTTTAAGCTGAGTTGTAACGGCGAAGACTGCAGACTCGATGCAACGAAGACAAACTCCAGTGACATCAACCTACTCCAAATTTGTGCAGACATGGGCACGAGTTTTAAACTTTATGTCAGCACACGATATACTTCCCACAGATCCCCTATATCACAGCCGGCTTTTCCTCTAAAAAAATCAAAACAAACCGCCAAAACAAAAAACCAACACCGAACGACAAGGATTGCCAAATGAGGACAGTGGTGCAAAAATAGTGAGACGATGGATCAATAGAACCTTAACACAGTGAAACCTTAACACACGTCTACTCACGCATGAGAAAAGGGGAGCTCCAGGGAATTAGATAAGCATCTGGAGCAGAAGTCCATCCGTGGCTATTAGCCACAAGGTATAGATAAGGGCTCTTGGTCTGGGGCAGGTGATGCTCTGTATTCTTAGTGCTTGGGAGGAGGGGGCAACAGTGCAGGGGGGGGGCTTCTGGTGTCCTGGCCCCACTGCTGGACCTCCTGAGGGCACCTGGTATTTCTGGCCACTGTGTGGCACAGTGTGTCGGACTGGATGGGCCATTGGCCTGATCCAATATTGGCTTCTCTTAGGTTCTTATAAGAGGGAATCGGGTAAGCATCTGGAGCAGAGGTCCATCAGTGGCCATTAGCCACAAGGTCTAGATAGGGACTCTCAGTCTGGGGCAAGGGATGCTCTGTATTCTTGATGCTTGGGGGGGGGGGCAACAGTGGGAGGGCTTCTCGTGTCCTGCCCCCACTGCTGGACCTCCTGATGGCACCTGGCATTTCTGGCCACTGTGTGACACAGAGTGTTGGACTGGATGGGCCATTGGCGTGATCCAACATTGGCTTCTCTTATGTTCTTATATGGAACAGAGGTCCATCCGTGGCTATTAGCCACAAGGTATAGATAGGAACTCTCAGTCTGGGGCAATGGATGCTCTGTATTCTCTGTACTTGGGGGGGTCAACAGTGGGAGGGCTTCTAATGTCCTGGCCCCACTGGTGGACCTCCTGAGGGCACTTGGTATTTCTGGCCACTGTGTGACACAGAGTGTTGGACTAAATGGGCCATTGGCCTGATCCAACATTGGCTTCTCTCTTATGTTCTTATGTTCTCTTAAAATAAGACTTTTCTAGTGAACGCAACCTACAAACAAATCTCGGCAACAAACAGGACATGTATAAAAACCAATAAATGTAGACAGTTTAATCTACTGTAACCCAAGTTATATATTGTTATATTATGCTGTGTTCTTTTATATATTCATATGGTAGTTATTGTGATGATATATATTATGATGTTATTTATGGTTATGGTACTCATTTTGCTGTCAATGTAATATATTTAAAAGTATTTTTAAAAACCTCAAAAACCCCACCAGTGTCACTGGGGCAGTCAAATTTATCAGGGCCGATCTGTGCGGTGTATACCAGGGTCCCAGCTCAGGGCAGCGCCCCAAAGATCAAGCAAAGAAAAATATAGCTTTTGATTTTTAAAAAACGCTTTCATTCCCGGAATGACGAGAAAAACAGAACGACAAGGATAACCAAATGAGGACAGTGGTGCAAAAATAGTGAGACAACGAATCGATAAAACCTTAACATACATCTGCTCACATATGAGTGACTGCTGATTGGGAGGAACCTGGGGAAAGCTAGGGGAAGCTTTGGGAGAGATAAAGCGGAAAGAGAAGGGACGGCTAAGTGTTAAAACATTGAGGAATTTCACATTACCCTTTTTAACCTGTTTTGAAGCCGTTTTTGATCTGTCATGGAGTAAACTGTGTTAGCCGAACTGCTTTATCTATAGCAATTGGCAAATTTTAAACTGGGTGCTTGTCAACTATACCAAGGTCGTGTTCCCACCAAGGGTTACCAGAGAAGGAGTCGAGGCTGGTGTTGTTAAAATAACTGTCTTTTACTTAAGAATATAAATCACATACAAACAATACTGATGCGCTCACACATTCAATCAAGCTCCTTAGAAATACAGTATTAAAGTAAGCACGTTTGCATTAGCAGGTGGGGGTGATGAGGGGTGATATTTATCTGTCGTGAAGCTTGTTCGTTCCAATGAAGAATGGATGGGAAGAAATAGAAATCTAGGGAAGTTAACACACGACTAGAACCAGCCAGCACGTGTGGGTCTCTTGACTGCAGATCAAGAGATCAAAGTAGAGGCAGGGGTTTGGGGATAGCAAGCTGGACAAAAGGGGAGTATAAAGCAGACAGGGGTTGTTGCGGGGAATGCTAGCTAGGAAGGGCCAGTTGAATTGTCCTTACCTTTTATAGGTGGTCCATTGGGTGGGAGGTAACTGTTCCAATCTGTGGACCCACCTACCTATTAGTCCGTCCCAAAACTAATCCTATTGGTTGCCTATAGGAGTGGGAGGCTGCCTATAAGGTCAATATTGAAATCTAATACCTTACTCAAGGAAGACATCTGGGCAGGTGTGAAACCTTGGCGTCAGGATGCTTCATTGGCTGGCCATCCTATTGTAAACCAAATGTCCATTTGGCAGGAAACACCAAAGTAGAACAAAGCATGGATGTGTTGCACGTGATCCCAACTAGATCTGCAATGGGGGCTGTCTCTTCTCAAAGCTATTGTTTCTTACTGCTCACAATAATGGAGGTGTGTGCTCCTTCACCAGGCTGTTAACTGTGTAACTGAAACCTCATTCACATGTAAGGCTTGTGCAGGCACCTTCTATGTGTTGCATCACAACAGGTGACTTGGAATGTACAGTTCTCTGAGCCTGTGTGTGTGTGTGCACAGTCCATTGTGTGTAGCAATAAATATAGTCCATAAAGCAAAATATCAAGTTCATTCCGTAACAACCGGTATAGGGCTGCCATTTCACACATGGCTTTCCCCTTCCGGTAGAGAGCTGGATCTGAAGCGGTTTGCCATTTCAGACTGCACCACTTTTTCCCGCTTTCCCCCCACCATTTTTCGCCCGCGTGGGTGATCTCTGGCTTTTTTTTTAACGTTTGCTTTAGAGTGCTATAGTGCTATGGTGCTATAACACAACACTCCAGGCATTCCAATGGGGTTGATATAATGCTGTTGCGTTATAGCATTATACTGTTATAGCGCTATAAAGCGAACGTTCAAAAATAAACAAGCCGGAGATCGCCCGTGCGGGCGAAAAACGGCGGGGAAAAGCGCATTGGAACTGGGAGAGGAAACCTGAAGACTACTTGGAAGTGGTTGACAGGTAAAATGCTTCAGCCCCGTTTCCTAAACGGGACAGAAGCGTTTGTGTGTGAAATTACAAATATATTCCGGTAGGGAACTGGTTCTAAAACGGTTCTGTCTGAAATGACAGACCAGAAACCGTTTGGGAACCGTTCCTCTTCTGAATTATATCGTCTGTCTGAAATTCCTCATTGTATTTCACCATTAAGAATTCAGCAAAGATTTAAGACCCTTGCAGTGACTTTGAGTACTGAGCCTAAGGTTGATCTTCTATCTTTTAGACCAATTTGCTGTATTTTAGGGTGTTCCTGTCCTTCCTCTCATCCTTACCCAAAAATCTGTTCTTTGACCTCCCGATCTCAAAGCAACTGTATCTCAGTCGGGGGTCTGTGCCATCTTTATCTTTCCAGGAAAAGCGTAGATTTGTTTTCCTTATGTCCCTCTTAGGAGTGTAGAATGTACGCCGAATGTTTGAGAACGAAATCGTTGAACTCTTTTTTGAATGTCAGAACCTGACGTCTTTGTTTCTTCTTCGCCTGTAAAAGAAGAACTTTATATCCGTTATTTTATGCTAGTTTCTTAGTGAGACTTGGGCACTTGGACGAGCTCACATCAGAATCATTCTTAATGAAACTGCCTGCTTTGTTGGCCAAATGCCTTGGGTGAATCTACTTCTCTCCCAGATAGAACTCGGGAAAGGGGGTTGTACTAGAGTTTTGAAAACTCCCCTAACCCTAAGAGTCCAGAACGGGGAAGCTGACAGAGAGTAGATCCGGGTATAAAGCCAACTGCAGGGTTCGGGGCTGATGGCTCAGAAGCAGAAGAAGAGATTGGATTTATACCAGCTGTGTCTTCAAGGTTAAATGGGTATGGGCGGGGGTCATTTCGTAGAAAAAGAGGTGCAGGAGCTCATTAGCATAATTTATTTGCATATGCCACACCCCCTGACATCACCGGAAGTGTGTTGGAAGGCAACACCCACCGCTCAGACGCCACTGGACTGTTTTGGACTGCTAGCTATTGGGGGGGGGGGGAAGGTGCAGATCTGTCTTCGTTGAGGAGGGAGAGCTTGTACCTGAATGAAACTTGGTCTTAAAGGTACCACTGGACTGTTTTGGATTGCTAGCTATGGGGGGGGGGGGAACATGCAGGTTTGTACCTGAACAAAACTTGGTCTTAAAGGTGCCACTGGACTGTTTTGGATTGCTAGCTATGGGGGGGGGGGCAATACGGATCGGCCCCCAAAGGGGAGGGCCGGGGGGGGCGGCTCTGCAACTTACCTGGCTGCTTCTTGCTCTGACTGAGGGCTGCTGGGAGCAGGGGGTGGGGCTTGTTGCATGTGCTCGCCCCCTGGGCTCTTTACTGCCGGGGCTCCGCTCCTGTGCGCTGCTGCAGGAAATGACCCCTGGGTATGGGGGGGGGCAGCCCGATACATATCACTTCAACTTCCAAGCATTCTTCTCTCGCATCTCACGGGTAAATTGTCTGGAAAGCGACAGAACAACCGTCACTACTCACACGTGCCGGACCTTTTTGGGAACGGAGGACCGAGATCTCTCCAGGTCGCTCCCTGAAACATCTTCTGCTCCTGTGTTCCTAGGGAGGAGTTTATCTTGGCCAAGCTGAAGCGGGAGGAGCAAGAGGACGGTCTGTACGCCCTCCGCTGGAGCGTCGTGGACTTCAACAGAATGATTCTGTCCGTGTTGAAGAGAGGCCAGGTATGTCCTAGGAAAGCGGCAGCGGACCCTTTTGGAAACAGTGTTCTGCCGTCTGCTTCAGACCGGTGGCGGCTCTGCTCCGGTGCCCTGTGGAACAGCAAGGCCTCTTCGTCTCACGACTGTCCCAGGCAGATCCGCCAGGCTTGGGGTGCTAAGCGGGGTCAGCCCTGGTTCGTGTTTGGATGGGAGACCACCCAGGAAGTCCAGGGTTGCTACGCAGAGGCAGGCCATGGCCGACCACCACCTCTGTTCAGTCTCTTGCCTTGACCAGGCTAGCCCGACCTCATCAGATCTCAGAAGCTAAGCAGGGCCGGCCCCGGTTAGTCCTTGGATGGGAGACCGCCAGAGGAGTTCTCCCAGATTGGAGTCCATTCACCGCTCACCACTACACCAAACTAGTTCAGTAGATGTTATATGATTGGACTTCCAGAAAGTTTTTGACAGGTTACCTCACCAAACACCTCCTGAGTAAGCTTTGCAGCCATGGGGTTAGAGGATGGGTCCTCTTATGGATTCAGAGTCGGTTTAACAGCAGGATGATGGACTGGAGGGACCCTCCCTGGTCCGACCCAGCAGGGCTCTTCTGCTGTCCTTATCAGGGGAAGGCCTCGGCCTCTCTGCCCTGTTGCTGGCCATCTAGACGAACTGTTTGGCCAGTATGTGAGACGGGAAGCTGAACTAGATCAACTACTGGTCTGATCCGGCAGAGCTCTTCTGGTGTCCTTATCAGGGGAAGGCCTCGGCCTCTCTGCCCTGTTGCTGGCCATCTAGACGAACTGTTTGGCCAGTATGTGAGACGGGAAGCTGAACTAGATCAACTACTGGTCTGATCCGGCAGAGCTCTTCTGGTGTCCTTATCAGGGGAAGGCCTCGGCCTCTCTGCCCTGTTGCTGGCCATCTAGACGAACTGTTTGGCCAGTATGTGAGACGGGAAGCTGAACTAGATCAACTACTGGTCTGATCCGGCAGAGCTCTTCTGGTGTCCTTATCAGGGGAAGGCCTCGGCCTCTCTGCCCTGTTGCTGGCCATCTAGACGAACTGTTTGGCCAGTATGTGAGACGGGAAGCTGAACTAGATCAACTACTGGTCTGATCCGGCAGAGCTCTTCTGGTGTCCTTATCAGGGGAAGGCCTCGGCCTCCATGCCCTGTTGTTGGCCACTGGTTGGCCACTGTGTGAGACAGGATGCCAGACTAGATGGACCAGAAGAACCTCTTCTGATATTCGTACAATACTGGGTTGAAATTAAGGGCAGGAAGCTACCTGCTGGATATTAGGAAGAACTTTTTTACAGTCAGAGTTGTGCCGCAGTGGAATCAGCTGCCTGGGGAGGTGGTGAGTTCCCCCTCCCTGGCAGTCTTCAAGCAGCGGCTGGATTTGTCAGGGATGCTCTTGGCTGATCCTGCACTGAGCCGGGGGGTTGGACTAGATGGCCTGCCTGGCCCCTTCCCACTCTGTGATTATCCGATTCCAAGTCGGTTGGACTCCATCACTTGTTCTTCCTCGTTTGCTCGTTTGTTCCAGAACGGCCGGATACAGGATGCCACAAACTGCAGACAGTTCCGGATCCAGAGGAAAGGAAATTCCTTTGTGCTGGAAGGCTGGGGGCAGAAGTTTTCCAGTGTCCAGGAACTGATGAACGCTCTCAAAGGCTGCACGTTACGATCTGGAAACGATACCTTTGTTTTAAAGCGGTGTTGTCTCCCAAAGCCTGGAGGTACGAAGTGGGCCGCATAATAAGAAGTATCCCGCTTTCAGTGTTATGGCCCAGCAGTGGAGTTCTCCTTGAGGAAACGGGGGCACGCACGATACAGCAGGGGGTCCCCAACGTGACGCCCATGAGCGCCAGGGTGCCCACCAGCACCTTTCTTGGTGCCCATCCAGTATTTTTAGAAAGTGGGCGGGGCCGGGTGGGGCTTTTGCCCAGTGAGGCTTCTGATTGGCCACTGGAGGTTTGATTGACTGGGCAGATTTTTAAAAATCGCTGCTTTGGCAGCAGATGCCACCGCAGCGTGATTTTCACTGTGGGATAAAATCTAAGCCGCCGGCTGCTGTTTGCGCCTCAGGATGCCAGTGGGTCGATAGGAGAGTTCCAAAGTTTTAGTGCCACGATTGAGAAGGTTCCTTCGCGGACTGCCACCGGCCTGTATAGGTACATAATACGCTATGAGATGTCATTTCCTGGGTATGAATCACATCCCTGGGTATTTGCTTACACATTCTCTTCTTGTGGATAAACATATGGAACACTTTGTCTGGGGCAAATGATGCTCTGTATCCTTGGTGCTTGGGGGGAGGGCCACAGTGGGAGGGCTTCTGGTGTCCTGGCCCCACTGCTGGACCTCCTGCTGGCCCCGGGTTTGGGCTACTGTGGGACACAGAGTGTGGGACTGGATGGACCATTGGCCTGATCCAGCATGACTTCTCTTATGGTCTTATGTCTGGGGCAAGGGATGCTCTGTCTTCTTGGTGCTTGGAGGGGGGGGGGCAACAGGGGGAGGGCTTCTAGTGTCCTGGCCCCACTGCTGGACCTCCTGCTGGCCCCGGGTTTGGGCTACTGTGGGACACAGAGTGTGGGACTGGATGGACCATTGGCCTGATCCAGCATGACTTCTCTTATGGTCTTATGTCTGGGGCAAGGGATGCTCTGTCTTCTTGGTGCTTGGAGGGGGGGGGGCAACAGGGGGAGGGCTTCTAGTGTCCTGGCCCCACTGCTGGACCTCCTGAGGGTACCTGGTATTTCTGGCCACTGTGTGACACAGAGTGTTTCCTTCTGCAGAAATCTCGGACTTGCTGATCACGCGGAAAGTGAAAGACAGCAGCCGGCAGATTCTGAACCTGACCCAGCTGAGCTTCCACCAGATCCGGAAGAATGAGATCACCCAGGTCAGCTCATTTTGATCATTTGGGGCTGAAAGGGTAGCGTCAGGTGAGACTGATGCAGCCCAGGAAGGACCCAGTGTTCTCCTTCTGCGTAAGGAACTCCAAGCCCCCATGTAACCCTCAGTGAAGGAGACTTGGTGGGTTCGGAGCGGCCAATATGTCAAGTCTGGGGTGAATTCTTTGCTTCCTGGGCAACCAGAGACACCGTTTACCCTCTTAAAGTGACCCGAAGTCCCTGACTGGGTATGTCAGGGTGGTATCTTGGGGGAAAGGCTTCAGTGCTTCATAGCAATGTTTTTGGGATGCTGCAAACGTCGTTCATTGTGGGAAAAAAGACTAAGGCTTCTTTGAGCCTGTGAGGTCTTGCTTATTGCGGAGACCATTTCTCCTTTAAACCACACTTTGTGTCCATCTTAGTAGATTTCTGCTGCCACCAGGAATTAAAAATTCAAATCTCTCTATTTTGGTAGAATGACCCAGTATCTGGGTGCTTTAGAGGACTATGTGGCCCTGAGGAAGGACTGTTCTGATTGCTGGGATAAGTTTAAACAAATAATGATTTCTTTATTAAAGAACAAAATAGGTTTCTGGGTATTTTCGAACTGTTGTTGAAGAAAGAAAATATAACTGACAAGGCTTGGCGTCACGCACAGTCTCTCATACACCAAAACTCAGCTCTTGACAGGCTTATCTGTCTCTCATATAGCCACACAGGCTAATCTCTCTCATTTAGCCACACAGGCTAAGCACTCTTGCTCAAATATAGCCACACAGGTTGAACTCTCTTGGTCATATAGCCACACAGTCTGAACTCTCTCAATTCTTATGCATATATAGCCACACAGGCTGAACTTTCTCATATCCACACAGGTTACAATAAACTCCAACTGCTTCCTCTGTCACACAGACTCCCACACAAACTCTCCACACTCGTCTCTTCAAGAACACGGAATCACCTCAGAGGCCTCTCCCACACTCTCAGTCATCAGCCAGTCACATCACATTTGTCTCCCTCTATCACTCTGCTTGGAGCTGCGGTGGCTCAAGTGGCTAAGACGCTGAACTGCAGGCTGTGGAAGGTCAGTAGTTCAGCAGTTCGTGACCTGGGTACCGCATGACGGAGTGAGCTCCCGTCTCTAGTTCCAGCTCCTGCCAACCTAGCAGTTCGAAAGCAAGACATTGCAAGTAGATAAATAGGTACCACTTCGGCGGGAAGGGAACAGCGTTCCGTGCGCCTTGGGGTTTAGTCATGCCGGCCACATGACCACGGAAACGTCTTCGGACAGCGCTGGCTCTTTGGCTTTGAAACGGAGATGAGCACCGCAACCCTAGAGTCGGATTCGACTGGCTTTCGAGCAAGGGAACCTTTACCTTTATCAGTCTCCTTACATTACTGCAGTCTCACTGAACATTTAAAGAAACACACACACCAAAACAAGAAATCATTCCAGAGCCCAACAAGCTTTACATTCAGGGGGAAGGAATGCTTCCACTAACACTGTGGGGGTCTTCACCTCCTGCAGAGGGCCCACTTGGGGCAAGGGACCCGCACCAACATCTACGAGGGCACGTTACGTGTGTGTGGCGGGAACGCTGGCGATGAGGAGACGGAGTATTTTTCCACGGAGCAGAACAACAACAGCCGGGAGATGCGAGTGGTGCTCAAGATGCTGGATCCCAGCCACAGGGACATCGCACTGGTGAGTAGGAGCAGCGGGCGGCCCCAGAGTGGGAAACACCCCCCCCCTCCACCTCCCCATTGGCTGCTGGCCCGGATGGGTGGGCCTCCTTGTTCTGGAAACTCTGGATTTAGGGCAGCTGCTGCCTTCGGCTGGGGAGGTACGTCAGACAAACCAACACTACGATAAAAAATGACAATGACTTTTAATAAAACTCACGAACATCAAATCATATTACAAAAGAAACTTTTCTAATATTACTAAGGAGATTCTAACATCCTCAAGGAAAAGTCCATCATCCTCAATGCGCCCCCCCGGTTATAAACTCATTTCACCCGTCTTCCTCAGGAATGATCCTATTGGATTGAAAGGTGTCAGTCTCTTGATACAGTTTGGTGTCGTGGTTAAGTGCGCGGACTCTAATCTGGGAGAACCGGGTTTGATTCCCCACTCCTCCACTTGCACCTGGCTGGATGACCTTGGGCAAGCCGTAGTTCTGTCAGAGCTGATCTCTCAGGAGCAGTTTCTGTCAGAGCTCTCTCAGCCCCATCTGCCTCACAGGGTGCCTGTTGTGGGGAGGGGAGGGGAAGGGAAAGGAGTTTGTAAGCCGCTCTGAGACACCTTTGGGTAGTGAAGGGCGGGGTATAAATCCAATCTCTTCTTCTTCTACCTCACAGGGTGTCTGTTATGGGGAGGGGGAGGAAAAGGAGTTTGTGAGCCGCTCTGAGACACCTTTGGGTAGTGAAGGGTGGGGTATAAACCCAATCTCTTCTTCTTTTACCTCACAGGGTGTCTGTTGTGGGGAGGGGAAGGGAAAGGAGTTTGTAAGCCACTCTGAGACACCTTTGGGTAGTGAAGGGTGGGGTATAATTCCAATCTCCTCTTCTTCTTCTTCTTCTTTTACCTCACAGGGTGTCTGTTGTGGGGAGGGGAAGGGAAAGGAGTTTGTGAGCCGCTCTGAGACTCCTTTGGGTAGTGAAGGGCGGGGTATAAACCCAATCTCCTCTTCTTTTACCTCACAGGGTGTCTGTTGTGGGGAGGGGAAGGGAAAGGAGTTTGTAAGCCGCTCTGAGACTCCTTTGGGTAGTGAAGGGCGGGGTATAAACCCAATCTCCTCTTCTTTTACCTCACGGGGTGTCTGTGGTGGGGAGGGGAAGGGAAAGGAGTTTGTAAGCCACTCTGAGACACCTTTGGGTAGTGAAGGGCGGGGTAGAAATCCAATCTCCTCCTCCTCCTCCTCCTCCTCTTCTTCTTCTTCTTCTTCCTTCTTCTTCTTCTAACTTTTTTGCTTTCTTCAGATTTTTACAGCTTAATTTCTCTTTTTACTTTCTTCAAATTATCTTCTAGTTCCATTTCAAGTGTTAGAATTAGGAGGAAGCCAGTTCACTTACTTCTAGTAGTAGCAGCCAGTCCTCCTTCCATATCGGCTAGACGCCTTCTTTTTTTAAATCGGCTGGCAATTGCTCTCTATCACAAGTCGCTGGCCGAATTGCTCTCTAGTTGTTTGTAGTGGGTAGCACCTTCAGTCCAGGGTCACTTCTCAGAGCCAGACCGTGGCCAACCACCTCCATGTGTCGTTTGCCTTGACCTCGCCGGCCCAGGCTAGCCCGATCTCGTCCGCTCTCGGGATCTAAGCTGTGTCAGTCCTTGGATCGGAGGCCGCCAAGGAAGTCCAGGGCTGCGACGCAGAGGCGGGCAGTGGGAAAGCACCTCTGTTTGTCTCTTGCCTCCGAGGACCCTCTGATGTCACGCCCCCCCCCCCCCAGCGCACACCCCGATGGCATTTTCCACCACGGCCGTAACACCGTCGACGGGAGCAGAAGCCCCGAAGTGGCCCCGCTGCACCCCGTCTCCAGCAGGCTGTCAGTCGGCCAGTAGCAGTGCCCACTCACTTGTCTCAGCTGCAGGGGTCATTTCATAGAAAAAGAGGTGCAGGCGCTCATTAGCATGACTCATTTGCATATGCCACACACCCCTGATATCACCGGAAGCGTGTCAGAAGGCAACAGCCACCGCTCAGGCTCCACTGGACTGTTTTGGATTGCTAGCTATTGGGGGGAGGGGGGAACGTGCAGATCTGCCCTCACAGAGGAGGGAGAGCTTGTGCCTGAATAAACCTTGGTCTTAAAGGTGCCACTGGACTGTTTTGGACCGGGGGATGGGAGTTCTGCAAGTTACCTGGCTGCTTCTTGCTCTGACTGAGGGCTGCTGGGAGCAGGGGGTGGGGGTTGTTGCATGTGCCCGCCCCCTGGCCTCTTTACTGCTGGAGCTCTGCTCCTGTGCGCTCCTGCAGGAAATGTACCTTTCGCACAGTGATGGTCTGCCCCCTGTTATCTGCAGGCATTCTTCGAGACGGCGAGCCTGATGAGCCAGGTCTCCCACATCCACTTGGCGTTTATGCACGGGGTTTGCGTGCGGGGCTCAGAGAGTAAGTATTACCCCCACCCCACCCAACTGCGTCTTCTGCAGGGCTTCTCTCCCTGCGCCTGGCTCTCTGAGACTCACTCATCTGGTCTTCTGAGTCGCCTCACTGGCGGCATTGCATCCTGCCCTCACCGCTCTCCTCGCTGTTGACGTGAGCGCAGAACCGTCTTGTCCGTCTCTGCTGCCGAGAGTGCTAGAGACAGCTCGCAAAGGTGCTTGGGAAATGGATTCAGGACACTGGTCTCTACGACCGTGTGTCGCTTGTCAGAATTAAGGTCCCGCAATGGAATTTTGCAACAATCTGTGTGTCACGTTAATGCTTCTGCTCTGCTGCAGTTCTGGTTTTGGACTTCTGGTTGGTCCTAGAACCCTAATTCCTGTTGTGTTGTTCACTGAATGCCCGGTCCTCTTGATTGTATCAATTCCCTCTGCGTGATCTGCCTGGAGTCCAAGTGAGAAAGGTGGATGATAAATAAGGTAGGCAGGTAGGTAGATTGGATGGATGGATGGATGGATGGATAGTTGGATGGATGGATGGATGGATGGATTGATGGATGGATGGATAGTTGGATGGATGGATGGATAGTTGAATGGATGGATAGTTGGATAGTTGGATGGATGGATAGTTGAATGGATGGATAGTTGGATGGATGGATAGTTGGATGGATGATAGATAGATAGAGGGAGAGAGATGGGCATTACTTGCTGACACCGTGCAGCATTGGCTCTGGCTGAGTTCCGTGGTGCTCCCCTGCTTTCTGAACTGTGGTCCATCTTCCAGCTTGGTGTAGCGTTTAAAAGCATCAGGACTCTAATCTGGGAGAACTGGGTTTGATTCCCCACTCCTCTACATGCAGCCAGCTGGGTGACCTTGGGTCAGTCACAAGTTCTCTCGGAGCTGTTCTCTCAGGAGCAGTCCTTGAAAGAGCTCTCTCAGCCCCACCTACCTCACAGGGTGTCCGTTGTGGGGAGGGGAAGGGAAAGGAGTTTGTAAGCAGCTCTGACACTCCTTTGGGTAGTGAAGGGCAGGGTATAAAAACCAACTCTTCTTCTTCTTCTTTTTGCATCTGGCCTTTTAGCACAGCCCGTTCCACGGCCCCTTGTGGTTTTGCATCCAATCCACTGACCTACAGCTTTGGAGCAAGGGTGCTTTGTCTCCCTTCGCCTTAAGAGGCTCACCTTCTCTCTCTGTTTTTTTCTTCTTTTCTTTGCCGCCCTCAGACATAATGGTGGAAGAGTACATCGAACACGGCCCTTTGGATGTCTTCTTGCGCAAAAACAAAGGGCGGGTTACGGTTGGCTGGAAGTTCACTGTTGCCGCGCAGCTGGCGAGCGCCCTGAGTTACCTGGTAGGTGTTTTCTGGCGGAACTCCCCCTAGCAGCTTGTCAGAACCACAGCTAACAACGAAGTACACACATTCAGGAACGGTTATACTTTTATTGCAAACCTATAGATGCAGTAACACAGGCACTGTTAGGAATGGCCGCAGCCACTAGAGCATAATAGGATATAGGGTATTCGTATGCACACACCCCCCCCCCCATGGCATGGGCCAATTAGGGACCCTCCCGCGCGCAGGCTAAGTCATGCAACAGTTAGATGGCTAAAGCTGAGAACTCGGAGTCTCTCATGGTACATAGGAGCACTGCAGACAACACAACCTCCTCCTGCACATCTGTAGAGATAAGCGTTTCAGCAAAGGCGTAACAGCAGGGATAGGAATGCAATAGCTATTAACAACAGAATGAACTCCCCAACCCCCATGGCAGCATAGCTGACACAGCTAAAATGGCTGAAATGAGGCCGTCGTACTTTGATCACATCACGAGAAGACAGATTTCAGCGGGTATCCGTGTCGGCCTGCGGTAGAACAGTTAGATCCAAGCCTAGCAGGGCCCTGAAGACCAACAAGAACCTTAGAACCAGTTCAGTTTATTTTTACAGCCCTTAGTCCAGTCATACAAAAAGAAGCACACCTTTACAATATTCCAAGATTTTAAAATACGTCAGAAAAACACGAAGAACAGATTGAAGTTTAATCTAATATCTAACTGCCATAACGACCTAGCTACCATAGAATTTCCGTAATCTTGAGTATCGCCATACAGAAACTGGCTACTTGGTGGCTGGTTTGGTGTCGTGGTTAAGCGCGCGGACTCTAATCTGGGAGAACTGGGTTTGATTCCCCCCTCCTCCGCTTGCACCTGGCTGGATGACCTTGGGCAAGCCGTAGCTCTGATAAGAGCTGTTCTTGAAAAAGAGCAGTCTCTGTCAAGAGCTCTCTCGGCCCCACCTACCTCACAGGGCGTCTGTTGTGGGGAGGGGAAGGGAAAGGAGATTGTGAGCCGCTCTGAGACTCCTTCGGGTAACGAAGGGCGGGGTATAAATCCAATCTCCTCTTCTTCTTCTTTTACCTCACAGGGCGTCTGTTGTGGGGAGGGGAAGGGAAAGGAGATTGTGAGCCGCTCTGAGACTCCTTCGGGTAACGAAGGGCGGGGTATAAATCCAATCTCCTCTTCTTCTTCTTTTACCTCACAGGGCGTCTGTTGTGGGGAGGGGAAGGGAAAGGAGATTGTGAGCCGCTCTGAGACTCCTTCGGGTAACGAAGGGCGGGGTATAAATCCAATCTCCTCTTCTTCTTCTTTTACCTCACAGGGCGTCTGTTGTGGGGAGGGGAAGGGAAAGGAGATTGTGAGCCGCTCTGAGACTCCTTCGGGTAACGAAGGGCGGGGTATAAATCCAATCTCTTCTTCTCTTCTTCTTCTAGATAATGGGATCTTATAGTTTTCAGGCGAAAGGGGGTGGAGACGCTGAGGCTAGGCAGAGTGGATGTGATGTGTGAGTGGCCCTTAGGAGGGGTTACATTAAATGTTCCGTCTAAGCTCTGGAGTCTTGTGAGCAAAAATTCTACTTTGTGAGCTCCTGGCATTCAAGTTGTGAGAGAGCAATTTGGCGACTGCATAAATCACTTTGCTCTGGAGCCCTCCTTCCTGAGCCGAGACAAAAAATGTGTGAGCCGGAGGCTAAAAAAAAACGGTGAGCTAGCTCACACTAACTCAGAGGGAACACTGGTGGCAACCACAGGTGACCATTATTGACCCTGACTGCACGCTTTTTGGTCCGTTGGCCTTCCTCAGTGGTCGATCAAATGGTATTATAGAACGGCTCCTGATATTACAACGCAACAATAATTTCTTACAAATTGACCGCAGCTCAAACGATCTTCACAGTGTGACTGAAGCTGATCTGTGGCAGCCATTTCACGTGTGGGCAAAACCGAGCGGGTGCAGAAGAGAGTGACGAGGATGATCAGGGGTCTGGAGGCTGAGCCCTACGAGGAAAGGCTAAGGGCCTTGGGAATGTTTAGTCTGGAGAAGAGGAGATTGAGGGGGGACAGGATTGCTCTCTTTAAATCTTTGAAAGGCCGTCATTTGGAGGAGGGCAAGCAGCTGTTCCAGTTGGCAGCAGAGGACAGGACCCGAAGCAACGGGTTTAAATTACATGCAAAAAGGAAGCAGCTGGATATTAGGAAACACTTTTTCACGGTCAGAGTGGCTCAGAGGTGGAATCAGCTGCCTAAGGAGGTGGTGAGCTCCCCTTCACTGGCACCTTTCAAAAAGAGGCTGGACGAGTATTTGTCAGAAATGCTTTAGGCTGGTCCCGCATTGTGCAGGGGGTTGGACTAGATGACCTCTATGGCCCCTTCCAACTCTATGATTCTATGGCTGGGTTTGCTTCCTGTGGCAGCCATTTTGTGGCTGCGCCCACCACGCTGTGTCAGAATTCCAAAGGTATAAAGGCAACAGTGGTGAGAGTCTGACCCACAAATCAAGCCGTCACCAAGACTTGCAAAGAAAAAGCTTCCGATGTATTATAATCTAAAGCACTACAACATCATTAATAAATCATAAGAAAATCCTTGTGCAGAGGTACAAAATCAACGTTGTCTCCGGTTTATATAACAACGTTTCAATAACGATCTTCCTCAGGAAATATTAAGGTAACGGTAACGGTTCCCTTGCTCGAAAGCCAGTCGAATCCGACTCTAGGGTTGCGGTGCTCATCTCCGTTTCCAAGCCGAAGAGCCAGCGCTGTCCGAAGACGTTTCCGTGGTCATGTGGCTGGCATGACTAAACACCAAGGCGCACGGAACGCTGTTCCCTTCCCACCGAAGTGGTACCTATTTATCTACTTGCAATTTCTTGCTTTCGAACTGCTAGGTTGGCAGGAGCTGGAACTAGAGATGGGAGCTCACTCCATCATTCGGCACCCGGGTCTCGAACTGCTGAACTCCTGACCTTCCACAGCCTGCAGTTCAGCGTCTTAACCACTTGAGCCACTGCAGCTCAGAGTAGTACAAAAGCGCTCTGTATTCATGAAGTGCTTGACAACGAGTCATAAAGAACACAACATTAGAATAGGACGCTGATCTCAATAAATGTTCAGGTTTGAATATGCTGCTAAGCTTCTAAATGGATCCCGGGCGTCTCCCTCTAGTGATTCCTAGCAAAGCGTAATTAATGGGACCTTGCAAATTGCTGACAGGTGATAAGAGGCAGTACACTTAAAGAAACATCCCATAGTTGTTTACAGAAAAAATCACATCGTTTACAAAAGACAAAGTAGTTTACAGAAAACATGAAAGGTCAATTTCTGCGTTTAGTCCATTTGGAGATGCGTTGTTGTACCTTTGCACGAGGATTTTCTTATGATCTATTACTGATGTTGTAGTACTTTAGACCATAATACATCGGAAGCTTTTTCTTTGCAAATCTTGGTGACGGCTTGATTTGTGGGTCAGACTCTCACCACTGTTGCCTTTATACTTATTTCCCGATTGCGTCGCATCTGTCCATATTTATCTTGTAGAATTCCAAAGGTGCCTTCAGGCTCAGAAAGAATGGGGACCCCTTCTCTGTGGGGAAACTGACACGGAACGGAACGTTCTCCGAGTTGGAGACCGAGGACGAACGTGCTTCCCTCCTCCCAATTCCCACTACTGAAGGGAACGGTTTCTTTTGGAGGGGGCCCTTGAACTGGCTCGGTCTGTGCCGGCGTCAGAGACTCTGAGATCTTTCACAAAGACGCTTTTCTCTGTTGACACAGGAAGACAAAAACCTGGTGCACGGTAACGTCTGTGCCAAGAACATCCTGTTGGCCAGGAAGGGCCTAGAAGACGGCTTGAAGCCTTTCATTAAGCTCAGCGACCCCGGAGTCAGCTTCAGCGTTCTCTCCCGAGAAGGTATGCCCTCTCTTCTGAATCCACTGCCACGGGAAGTGGTGGCAGCTACAGGCACAGGCAGTGTCAAGAGGGAACTGGATAAACATACAGAGCCGAGGTCCCTCAGTGGCTCTTAGCCACAAGGTATAGAGGGAACACTCTGTCTGGGGCAAGGGATGCTCTGCCTTCGTGGTGCTTCGGGGGGGCACAGTGGGAGGGCTTCTGGAGTTCTGGCCCCGCTGGTGGACCTCCTGATGGCCCCTGGGTTTTGGCCACTGTTTGACACAGAGTGTTGGACTGGATGGGCCATTGGCCTGATCCAACATTGGCTTCTCTTACGTTCTTATGTCTGGGGCAGTGATGCTCTGTCTTCTTGGTGTTTGGGGGGACAACAGAGGGGGGGCTTCTGGAATTCTGGCCCCACTGGTGGACCTCCTGATGATATTTTTGGCCACTGTGTGACACAGAGTGTTGGACTGGATGGGCCATTGGCCTGATCCAACATTGGCTTCTCTTACGTTCTTATGTCTGGGGCAGTGATGCGCTGTCTTCTTGGTGCTTGGGGGGACAACAGTGGAAGGGCTTCTGGAATTCTGGCCCCACTGGTGGACCTCCTGATGGTATTTTTGGCCACTGTGTGACACAGAGTGTTGGACTGGATGGGCCACTGGCCTGATCCAACATGGCTTCTCTGATGTTCTTATGTATGGGGCAGTGATGCTCTGTCTTCTTGGTTCTTGGGGGGGGGGGCACAGTGGGAAGGCTTCTAGTGTCCTGGCCCCACTGGTGGACCTCCTGATGGCCCCTGGGTTTTGGCCGCTGTGTGACACAGAGTGTTGGACTGGAGGGGCCATTGGCCTGATCCAACATGCCTTCTCTTATGCTCTGATATGGAGGCTGGCTCATAAGTCTCTCATTGAGTGTATGTTACTATAGTGGAAGCGTTCATTTGATGCTGTTCTGTGGCCATTGTTGACAACTGTGTGTGTCATTGTTGCTTCTTCTTGTTGTGACGGAAAGGGAGAGGAAGAAAAAGTTCTCTTTGTCAGCTCTCTCCATCCCATGCTTAATCTTATAAACCTCTATAAAGTTCCCTAAAAAGGTCTCTTTCCTAAATGGAAAAGTCTCAGGCTCTTTAGCCTTTCCCGAAAGGGGATGTGCTCGAACCTCCTCATCATCTTGGTCGCCCTCGTCTGTACTTTTCCCAGCTCTGCAGTGTCCTTTTGGAGATACAATGTCCGGATCTGTGCACCGTATCCCGAATCGTGAACCTAAGCAGGGGACTGTCCAGACCTCCTCGCGGACGTGTGCCTTTTGGTGCAAAAATCTAAAAACCTCACAGTCACCGCGAACAGAGTTTCCACTTTGTTTTGGGAGGGACACCTGCTTAGCCATCGCTAAGTCTTGCATGGGCCCACTTCACGCATGTTAAGCGAACACTGCTGTTTGCTTTAGCTTGCCCGTCGTTCATTCTGGTTTCTTTCTCCCCCCTCGCCAAGAGCGAGTCGACAGGATTCCATGGATCGCCCCTGAGTGCGTCAGAGACATCAGCAGCCTCAGCACCATGGCCGACAAATGGAGCTTTGGGACCACGCTGCTGGAGATCTGCTTCGATGCGGACGTGCCCCTGAAAGAACGCACGCCCTCTGAGGTAGGTCCTTTCCGCACTTGGATCTCGTCCCTGGTTTGATCAGAGTTCAGCTTGTGACCGCAACACCTTGGACTTATCCCTGATCATAACAGCATCCGTTTATCCCAGGACAAGTGTGGGATGAAACCGGGGTGACCTCAACCTAACGTGGAAACAAAAAATTCCCCGAGATAATTAACAGGGGTGAACTTGCGTGTAGTGTAGAATGTAAGTTCGGGGACAGGGTTGAACCAGGATTTAAGGTCTAGTGTGGAAAGGACCTAACTTGGGTTGGCCCAGGCCTGATCTTGGAAGCGAAGTAGTGTCGGTCCTGGTTAGGGCTTGGATGGGGGCCATCAAGGAAGTCCAGGGTTGCTACGCAGAGGCAGGCAATGGCAAACCACCTTTGTTTGTCTCTTGCCTTGCCTTGGATGACCTTTTGTCTTAGTTCATACTTAGATGGCCTGAGCTAGGTCCTTTCCGCACTTGGTTCCGTAGTTTTATCAGAGTTCAAGTCACGACACTAATACCTTGCACTTATCCCTGGTAAGGCAACGGCAAACCATCTCGGTTTGTCTCAGTTCATACTTAGATGGCCTGAGCTAGGTCTTGGAAACTAAGGTCCTTTCCGCACTTGGATCTCATCCGTAGTTTTATCAGAGTTCAAGTCGCGACACTAATACCTTGCACTTATCCCTGGTTACAACAGCATCCGTTTATCCCGGGTCAAGTGTGGGATGAAACCGGGATGACCTCAACGAAATGTGGAAGCAAAAAATACCCCGAGATAATTACGGGGTGAACTCGCGTGTAGTGTCGAATGTAAAAATACCCCGAGATAGTTACAGGGGTGAACTTGCGTGTAGTGTAGAATGTAAAAATACCCTGAGATAATTACAGGGGTGAACTTGCGTGTAGTGTAGAATGTAAAAATACCCTGAGATAATTACAGGGGTGAACTTGCGTGTAGTGTAGAATGTAAAAATACCCTGAGATAATTACAGGGGTGAACTTGCGTGTAGTGTAGAATGTAAAAATACCCTGAGATAATTACAGGGGTGAACTTGCGTGTAGTGTAGAATGTAAAAATACCCTGAGATAATTACAGGGGTGAACTTGCGTGTAGTGTAGAATGTAAAAATACCCTGAGATAATTACAGGGGTGAACTTGCGTGTAGTGTAGAATGTAAAAATACCCTGAGATAATTACAGGGGTGAACTTGCGTGTAGTGTAGAATGTAAAAATACCCTGAGATAATTACAGGGGTGAACTTGCGTGTAGTGTAGAATGTAAAAATACCCTGAGATAATTACAGGGGTGAACTTGCGTGTAGTGTAGAATGTAAAAATACCCTGAGATAATTACAGGGGTGAACTTGCGTGTAGTGTAGAATGTAAAAATACCCTGAGATAATTACAGGGGTGAACTTGCGTGTAGTGTAGAATGTAAAAATACCCTGAGATAATTACAGGGGTGAACTTGCGTGTAGTGTAGAATGTAAAAATACCCTGAGATAATTACAGGGGTGAACTTGCGTGTAGTGTAGAATGTAAAAATACCCTGAGATAATTACAGGGGTGAACTTGCGTGTAGTGTAGAATGTAAAAATACCCTGAGATAATTACAGGGGTGAACTTGCGTGTAGTGTAGAATGTAAAAATACCCTGAGATAATTACAGGGGTGAACTTGCGTGTAGTGTAGAATGTAAAAATACCCTGAGATAATTACAGGGGTGAACTTGCGTGTAGTGTAGAATGTAAAAATACCCTGAGATAATTACAGGGGTGAACTTGCGTGTAGTGTAGAATGTAAAAATACCCTGAGATAATTACAGGGGTGAACTTGCGTGTAGTGTAGAATGTAAAAATACCCTGAGATAATTACAGGGGTGAACTTGCGTGTAGTGTAGAATGTAAAAATACCCTGAGATAATTACAGGGGTGAACTTGCGTGTAGTGTAGAATGTAAGTTCGGGGACAGGGTTGAACCAGAATTTAAGGTCTAGTGCGGAAAAGACCGTATTGTCTGCCCAGGCTCTCCCCTGGCGCATGTGCTGTTTTGGGAGATCCTTGAAGCGTTTAGGCAGATGGTGAGCGGGAGGGAAGAATGGGAGGAGCCGGTGCTCGGCTGTCGTGGTACTTTCTTACACACCTAGGTTTAATGCCGATTGCCACTTTGGGGCCAGGAAGGAATTTTCCTCCAGGCCAGATTGGCCCAGCAAGGCCCCCTCTAAGCTGTGGAGCCTTGCGAACAAAAATTCAATTTTGTCAGCTACAGGCATTAAAAGTTGTGAGCGAGCGAGCGATTTGGCTGATGCAGAAATCGGTTTGCTCTGCAGACGTCCTTCCTGAGCTAAGGCAAAAATGTGTGAGCCGGAGGCTAAAGAACTGTGAGCTGGCTCACACCAACTCAGCTTAGAGGGAACACTGGTCCCAGGGATCCTGGAGGTTTTTTGCCTTCCTCTGGGCATGGAGCAGGGGTCACTGCCGGAATAGGGGGGAAGGTAGTTGTGAACTTCCTGCATTGTGCAGGGAGTTGGACTAGATGACCCTTGGAAGAAAGGCTGAAGGAGCTGGGTATGTTTAGCCTGGAGAGGAGGCGACCGAGAGGTGATACGATCACCATCTTCAAGTACTTGAAGGGCTGCCCTATAGAGGATGGTGCGGAGTTGTTGTCTGTTGCCCCTGAAGGTCGGGCCAGAACCAAGGGGTTGAAACTGAATCAGAAGAGTTTTCGGCTAAACATTCGGAAGAACTTCCTGACAGAGCAGTTCCTCAGTGGAACAGCCTTCCTCGGGCGGTGGGTGGGCTCTCCTCCTTGGAAGGTTTTTAAGCAGAGGCTAGATGGCCATCTGATAGCCGTACTGATTCTGTGACCTTAGGCAGATCACGAGAGGGAGGGCAGGAAGGGATGCCTCAGTGCTTAGTGCTCAGTGCTTAGAGTCAGTGTGGTGTAGTGGTTAAGCGCGCGGACTCTAATCTGGGAGAACCGGGTTTGATTCCCCACTCGTCCACTTGCACCTGGCTGGATGACCTTGGGCAAGCCGTAGTTCTGTCAAGAGCTCTCTCAGCCCCACCTGCCTCACAGGGTGTTGTGGGGAGGGGAAGGGAAAGGAGTTTGTAAACCGCTCTGAGATGCCTTTGGGTAGTGAAGGGCGGGGTATAAATCCAATCTCTTCTTCTTTTACCTCACAGGGTGTCTGTTGTGGGGAGGGGAGGGGAAAGGAGTTTGTAAGCCACTCTGAGACGCCTTTGGGTAGTGAAGGGCGGGGTATAAATCCAATTTCTTCTTCTTCTTTTACCTCACAGGGTGTCTGTTGTGGGGAGGGGAAGGGAAAGAAGTTTGTAAGCCGCCCTGAGACTCCTTTGGGTAGTGAAGGGTAGGGTATAAATCCAAT
Source organism: Gekko japonicus (assembly GCF_001447785.1). Lineage (NCBI taxonomy): Eukaryota > Metazoa > Chordata > Lepidosauria > Squamata > Gekkonidae > Gekko > Gekko japonicus. The sequence continues at coordinate 103,681 of NW_015159807.1, forward strand.
CTCTTCTTCTTTTACCTCACAGGGTGTCTGTTGTGGGGAGGGGAGGGGAAAGGAGTTTGTGAGCCGCTCTGAGACACCTTTGGGTAGTGAAGGGCGGGGTATAAATCCAATCTCCTCTTCTTAATGGATACCTGTTTGGGGTAGTGGTTAAGTGCGCGGACTCTAATCTGGGAGAACCGGGTTTGATTCCCCACTCCTCCACTTGCAGCTGCTGAATGACCTTGGGCAAGCCATAGTTCTGTTAGAACTGTCCTCTCAAGGACAGTTCTGGAAAGAGCTCTCTCAGCCCCGCCTACCTCACAGGCAATGCTCCCTCTAAGCTGTGGAGTCTCGTGAGCAGAAATTCTACTTTGTGAGCTACTGGCATTAAAGTTGTGAGCCAACGAACTGGCTACTGCATGAATTAGTTTGCTCTAGAGCCATCCCTTCCTGAGCTAAGATAAAAACGTGTGAGCCAGAGGCTACAAAACAAAGCTAGCTCACACTAACTCAGCTTAGAGGGAACACTGCTCACAGGGTATCTGTTGTGGGGAGGGGAAGGATTGTGTAAGCCGCTCTGAGAGTCTCAGTGAAGGGCGGGGTTTAAATCCAATTTCTTCTTCTTCTCCTCCTCCTCCTCCTCCTCCTCCTTTTTATTTGTGTCTCTTGTTAAAGCGTTTCTTTTTATCAGTCCTAAGTATAGCACCAAAGGGCTTCTGTGAAGATTCTCCATTCGTAGTCCAATGCTGTAACTGACCCTGCCTCCTTCTCCCTGCAGAAAGAGCGTTTCTACGAGAAGAAGCACCGTCTCCCGGAGCCGTCTTTCAAAGAGCTCGCCACCTTGATCAGCCAGTGCCTCAACTACGCTCCCGAGGAGCGGCCGTCCTTCCGAACCATCTTGCGGGACCTCACCCAGCTGCAGCCAAACAGTAAGGGCCATAAATGTACGAGAGATCGCAGGGAAAGCCGTTAAGAACAACTGAAACACAGCCGTGATATGATTACTCGGCGTAGCGTCGTATAGTCAATTATATTGTTTACCAAGCGTGTTCATACAAACATTTACATGCAAAGGGTATAACAGATAAATGTTTTCAATAAATAAAGCACTTGTACCACAGTTCAGTTCTAATTTTTTCCTTATCGGAAATAATTAGAGCTGAACTGAATTATATTTTACAGTTCCGCAGGGCCTGCAAGACGGAGCTCTTCCATCAGGCCTTTGGTTAGGGAGCCGCAATAATGAAAGAGTCGGGTCTGTTTAGCCTGGGAAAGAGAAGGCTTAGAGGGGACAGGATTGCAGTCTCCAAATATTGGAAGGGCTGTCGTGTAGAAGATGGAGCGGATCCATTCCCTTTCGCTCCGGATTGCAAGACTAACAGGTGGAAATGACAAGGGAGTCGATACCGGCTAAATATCAGGCTAAACGTCCTAACTTTCAGAGTGGTTGAGGAGTGGAACAGACTGCCTCGGGAGGTGGTGGAGGCTCGTCCGCTGGACGTTCTCAAGCGGAGGCCGAACGGCCATCTTTCGGGTGTGTTTTCGGGCTCTCTTTCGGCTCTGCTCCTGCAGAGTGCAGGGGTCTGGACTAGAGGACCCTTCCAACTCTGGTCTGCAGTAGAAAAGCTCTATTTGAGGCCGGCTACGCCTTAGAGACCAACATGCTGGATAATCCGCTGCCTCTCGGCTCTTTCTCTTGTCTTCCAGATCTCCTTGACATCACCGCTGTCGGCCCCGTCTGCCCCGTGTCCGACCCGACCGTCTTTCAGAAGCGGTACTTGAAGAAGATCCGAGATCTGGGAGAGGTAAAAGCGCTTTTGGCTTCCCCTGTTTTGTCAGTGACACTAGTGCATCGGTGGGCACCGTTGTTCCCTCCAAGCTGAGTGTCAGACTCCCACAGCAGTCAGCCTCAGCAACGTTCCTCCAAAAGGATCAGGTTTATTGAAGACAGTAAAGGCAGGTCACCTGCCGTGCTCCCTCTAAGCTGAGTCAGCGTGAGCCAGCTCACAGATTTTTTTGGCCTCCGGCTCACCCATTTGTGTCTTAGCCCAGGAAGGATGGGGCTCCAGAACGAACGAATTTATGCAGCAGCCGAATCGCTCGCTCCCAACTTTAATGCCCAGTAGGTCACAAAGCACTAAGCGAAATGCTGGCCTGGATGAATCACAAGCGGGAATTAAGATTGCTGGGGAAAAGATCAACAACCTCAGATATGCCGACGATACCACTCTAATGGCACCTAAAGAGCCTCTTGCTCAGAGTAAAAGAGGAGAGCGCAAAAGTGGACTTGAAGCTCAACATCGAAAAAACTAAGATCATGGCATATGTATATATACACACACACACACACATATACATATGTATATGTATGTAAGTGAACGTTAAAACCCCCATTGTAACGTAAGGCTTAACAATCAAATTTTTAGATTTAGATCACGTCAGGTAAATGCAAAAATGTAGGGTGATTACTTTCATCCAATAGAAGGGTGATAGAAGGGTGTCTCCAGTCTTCCTAGGAATTGTCTTGTTTCAATTGGGCTGTAAGTTTTCCATAATTAAAAAGTCCCACATTTTTTGAGACCATAATGTGACAGTTCCCAAACAGATGCAGGCAATCCTCCCTCTAAGCTGTGGAGTCTTGTGAGCAAAAATCCTACTTTGCGAGCTCCTGGCATTAGAGTTGTGAGCGAGCGATTTGGCTACTACATAAATTAGTTTGCCCTGGAGCCCTCCTTCCTGAGCTAAGACAAAAAGGTGTGAGCCGGAGGCTAAAAGACTGTGAGCTAGCTCACACTAACTCGGCTTAGAGGGAACACTGGATGCAGGTAGAGGTCTGCCTTCTGCAGCATCCAATCCCTGACTTTGGTTTCCTTGCTCGCTTCGCTAGGGTCACTTCGGCAAGGTGAGCCTGTACTGCTACGATCCCACCAACGACGGCACGGGCGAGATGGTGGCCGTGAAGTCCTTGAAGTCAGGCTGCAGCCTGCAGCTCTTGGCCAGCTGGAAGAAGGAGATTGAGATCCTGAAGACGCTCTACCACGAAAACATTGTCAAATACAAGGGCTGCTGCAGCGAGCAAGGTACGGGCACTCCACCCTTGGTGCTGATGGGGGAGGGAGACATGGCCGATCTCTTCTTTGTTGCAAGCCTTCTGCCCCACGTTCTGCCCACCGAGGATGATCAGAGAAAATATCTGAGGCTTTTCTGGCTCTGTGTCCACCTCTGCCTCCTTCTCTGCTTCCACCTATCTCTCTGGCTCCGCCTCCCTCTCTTCCTCTGCCTCACTTTCTGCCTCCCCGTATCTTTCTGGCTCCGTCTCCCTTTCCAGCTCTCCCTCCCTCTCTACCTCTGCCTCCCTTTCCGCATCCCTTTCTGGCTCTGGCTCCCTTTCCGGCTCTGCCTCCCTCTCTACCTCTGCCTCCCTTTCCACTTCCCTTTCTGGCTCCATCTCCCTGTCTTCCTCTGCCTCCCTTTCTGCTTCCCTTTCTGGCTCTGTCTCCCTTTCTGGCTCTGCCTCCCTCTCTACCTCTGCCTCCCTTTCCACTTCCTTTTCTGGCTCTTCCTCCCTTTCCGGCTCTGCCTCCCTCTCTACCTCTGCCTCCCTTTCCGTTTCCCTTTCTGGCTCCGTCTCCCTCTCTTCCTCTGCCTCCCTTTCCGCTTCCCTTTCTGGCTCCGTCTCCCTCTCTACCTCTGCCTCCCTTTCTGCTTCCCTTTCTGGTTCCGTCTCCCTTTCCGGCTCTGCCTCCTTCTCTACCTCTGCCTCCCTCTCTACCTCTGCCTCCCTTTCTGCTTCCCTTTCTGGTTCCGTCTCCCTTTCCGGCTCTGCCTCCCTCTCTGCCTCCACCTTTCTCTCTGCCTCCACCTCCCTTTCTGGCTCCACCCCCCTCTCTGCCTCCCCCTCTTTCTCCCTCTCTCTGAGGTGCTCTAGGTCCCTTTTGGAGAAGCGGGAAGGTCAGGCAGAAGAGTCTCAGGTACAAATTTAAATCTCTCCCATTTCCAGGGGAAAAGGTGGTGCAGCTCATCATGGAGTATGTCCCCCTGGGGAGCCTCCGGGATTACCTTCCGAAGCACCACGTCAGCCTGGCCCACATTCTCCTCTTTGCCCAGCAGATCTGTGAGGTAAGCCTCAGATGCCTTCGGGTGCCCAATCCGTGCACCGAAAGGTTTTCATTTCCTGGGAGTGGGAACGGTGTGAACTTATCGTGGGGGTGGGGGTGGGGGTGTGCTGGTTTCCCTCCTCTCCTGTTCTGAGAGGGGCAACGTGTCCTTTCAACTGGAGGCTGAGAGTCAGGGTGGCTGAACCTCTCTGACCCCTCAGCGGCTGGCCGTTTGGGCCTCCTTTTTTTCTCTTTTTGAATTTTAAATATGAACAGCAGTTTGAAGAACGGTTAAATTCAGCAACAAAACATTGGTAGAACAATTTTGGACAGTAATCAAAGAATTCTAGGCTGTTATTTAACAAACAGATAAAATAAAAGCATAACTATGAGATACACTTCTAAATAAAATATAACGTTGAAACGAACACGAACTCCACGACAGGGTAATTAGTAAAATTAGAATATCGCTATGATTTTGGGCCTTCTTTTTTCTTTCTTTGAATTTTAAATACTTTGTTTATTTACAGCTTTTAACATTGTAACAGCAGTTTGAAGAACGGTTAAATTCAGCAATAAAACATTGGTAGAACAATTTTGGACAATCACCAAAGAGTTCTAGGCTGCTACTTAACAAACAGATAAAATAAAAGCATAACTATGACATACATACACTTCTAAATAAAATATAACATTGAAACGAACATGAACTCTATGTCAGGATAATTAGTAAAATTAGAATATCGCTATGATTTTGGGCCTTCTTTTTTCTTTCTTTGAATTTTAAATACTTTATTTATTTATAGCTTTTAACATTGTAACAGCAATTTGAAGAACGGTTAAATTCAGCAATAAAACATTGGTAGAACAATTTTGGACAATAACCAAAGAATTCTAGGCTGCTACTTAACAAACAGATAAAATAAAAGCATGACATACATACACTTCTAAATAAAATATAACATTGAAACGAACACGAACTCAATATCAGGGTAATTAGTAACATTAGAATATCGCTATGATCTCCTTGTACCGTTGAGGTATAGATGACATAGGGACAAATGGATTTCAACAAAGAAGCCTCAATATAAGAAACGCCTGGGTCTTCTCCACTGAGGAAGCCGGGTGCTGCTAACCCTGTGTTTTGCTCTTGGCAGGGGATGGCGTACCTCCACTCCCTCCGCTACATCCACCGGGACCTAGCGGCCCGGAACGTGCTCCTCGAGAACGAGAACGTGGTCAAGATCGGAGACTTTGGCCTGGCCAAAGCCATCCCAGAAGGGCACGAGTACTACCGGGTGTGCGAAGACGGAGACAGCCCGGTCTTCTGGTAGGTCAGCAGTCGCAAGGACATCTCGGCACCTGAGGGGCGGGTGCTGGAAAGGGCTGTCAAGCTCACAGCTGACTGGTGGCAGTCCCGTGGGGTCTTCAAGGCAAGAGACAAACAAAGATGGTTTGCCGTTGCCTGCCTCTGCGTCGCAACCCTGGGCTTCCTTGGTGGGCTCCCATCCAGGTACCAATCAGAGCCGACCCTGCTTAGCTTCTGAGATCTGACGAGATTGGGCCAGCCGGGGCCATCCAGGTCAAGGCAAGAGATGTTCAGAGGTGGTTTGCCATTGCCTGCCTCTGCGTAGCAACCCTGGACTTCCTTCATGGGCTCCCATCCGAGTACTATCCAGGGCCGACCCTGCTTAGCTTCCAAGATCTGATGTGATCGGGCTAGCCTGGGCCATCCAGGTCAAGGCAAGAGCTAGGCAGAGGTGGTTTTCCACTTGCCTGCCTCTGCGTAGCAACCCAGAACTTCCTTGGTGGACTCCCATCCAAATACCAACCAGGGCCGACCCTGCTTAGCTTCTGAGATCTGATGAGATCAGTCCAGCCTGGGCCATCCAGGTCAAGGCAAGAGATGTCCAGAGGTGGTTTGGCATGGCGTGCCTCTGCATAGCAACCCTGGGCTTCCTTCGTGGGCTCCCATCCGAGTACTGACCAGGGCTGATCCTAGTTAGCTTCTCAGATCTGACGAGATCAGGCTAGCCTGGGCCATCGAGGTCAAGGCAAGAGATGAACAGAGGTGGTGTGCCCTTGCCTGCCTCTGCCTAGCAACCCTGGACTTCCTGGGTGGTCTCTCCTCCAAGGACTAAGTAGGGCTGACCCTGCTTAGCTTCCAAGATCTGACAAGATCAGGATAGCCTGGGCCATCGAGGTCAAGGCAAGTGATGTCCAGAGGTGGTCTCCCACTGCCTGCCTCTGCGTAGCAACCCAGGACTTCCTTGGTGGTCCCCCATCCAAATACCAACCAGGGCCGACCCTGCTTAGCTTCTCAGACCTGATGAGATCGGGCTCGCCTGGGCCATCCAGGTGCGACTGCGGTGCCGTTCCTCCATAGGCTGGTTGTGAACTCAAAGCCGTCCCCAGCATAGTTCCCTCCAAGCTGCACTAGGGGGCGCTGGCGCAAAACATTTTGACAGGCTGCTGAGGAATTTCTGCTGTCTGCTCACAAGGCGTTTCCCCCCTCCATTGGAAACGGTGGAGGATGGGGGCACCTCCTCCTGGGGCCCATAGACTTGGACTCGGGGAGGTTTTTGAGGGGAGGTAGAATTTCTGCTCACGGCACCGTGGCGCTGAAAGGGGACTTTGCTCCCCAGTGCAGGAAATGCCGTTGGGTTTTTGCTCATTCTGTACGGGTTCTGGCCTTGAGGAGGAGACAAGCGAGAGAGGCGTTTTCTGAATACGGCAGCGTCCTCCAGTTCAAGCCAGAATCGAGGTCTCCAGCCGCGCTAAGGCCTCTCTGCTCTGGAACGGTTCTGCCCGTTCGCTCGACGTCTAACACCGAGGGGGAGCAGCATAACTGGCGTTCCCCCTCTTCTCTGAAGACGGATTCAGAGGGTAGCCGTGCTGGTCTGGGGCAGAAGAGTGAGGTTTGAGTCCGGGAGCACCTTGGAGAGCAGCAGTATTTTCAGGGGAGGAGCTTCTGAGAGTCCAATCTCCCTTCGTCAGATACAAGTCAGAGTGGAGACCTCCGAGTCTTTCTATCCATCCTGGCTCATATCCGATGGAGCTTTGATTCTCGAAAACTCCTGCCCCGGAAATCTTGTTGGTCTCTGTAACGATTCCATGTTTTGGTGTGTGAGTGTTCCTTTAAATGTTTAGTTTGAGTGCAGTAATATGAGAAGAGTGATAGAGGGTGACTAAGTGTGATTTGATTGGCTGCTGACTGAGAGTGTGGGAGGAGGGGTGTCCTGAGAGGAATCTGTTTCTGTGTCTATGAGGAGATTCGGTGATATGAGAGACACAAGTATGGAAGAGTTTTGAAGAGAGTCTGTGTGACTCTGAGAATTACTCTGAGTGACTCTGAGAGAGCCCACTCTGCGGGGAGGGTGGGGTATAAATCTTAATAAATTAAAAACAAAATTATGAAGGATTCAGTGTGTGAAGTTTGAAGAGTGAACATAGTCTGTGTGATTATAGGATTTGGACTCTATTTCTGAGTGAATAAGACCAACAGTTTAGTCTGTGTGACTAAGAGAGTTGATTCCATTCTGTGTGAATAAAACAAAGAGACTAGCCTATGTGGCGATACATATCTATATAGATGAGAGTTAGAGAGAGATTATACTGAATGTATAAGCCTGTCAGAGTGGCGTTTGGCGTTTGAGAGACTGTTTGTAGCACCAAGCTTTGCCAGTTGTATTTACAAGTCCTTTTCTTCAGCAGCTGTTCAAAATAACCAGAAACCTATTTTGTTCTTTATTAAATAAATCAATTTTTGTTTAAACTTAACCCAGAAATCAGAGTAGTCCTTCCTCAGGGCCACATAGTCCTCTGAAATGCCCACATCCTAGGTCATTCCACCAAAAGAAAGAGATTTGGAATTTAATTCCTGGTGGCAGCAGAAATCTACCAGGTTTTATGTACACAGAGAATGTTTAAAGGTAAAACAGTCCCCGCAATACGCAAGGATGCCACAGGCTGTGTGGCTATATAGATGAGAGGGAGAGAGAGATTATACTGTCTATGCCTGTCAAAGTGGAGTTTTGGGAGTTTGAGAGACTGCTTGTGACACCAAGCTTTGCCAGTTATATTTACAAGTTCCTTTCATCAGCAACAGTTCAAAATACCCAGAAACCTATTCTTTTCTTTAATAAAGAAATCATTATTTGTTTAAACTTATCCCAGAAATCAGAATAGTCTTTCCTCAGGGCCACATAGTCCTCTGAAGTGCCCAGACCCTGGGTCATTTTACCAAAAGAGAGAGATTTGGAATTTTTAATTCCTGTTGGCAGCAGAAAACTACCAAGTTTAGGTACACAGAGAGTGTTTTAAAGGTAAAAGCGTCTCCCCAATAAGCGAGGATGCCACAGTCTCTAAGGTGCTTCTGGACTCAGATCTAACTTTCCCTCCTCTAGTAACAGGAGCAGATGATAGCAGTTGCTCAAACTGGCCGCTGTGTGAGACGGGGATGCTGGACTAAATGGACCGCGGGTCTGATCTAGCAGGGCTCCTTTTCTCCCATGCAGAAAGGCAAGTCCCACCCTTCGAACTTGTACTCAGCCGCTCTTTGTCCCTCTTCCCTTTGTGCCGCAGGTATGCCATGGAGTGCCTGAAGGAGTGCAAGTTTTACTACGCCTCCGACGTCTGGTCCTTTGGGGTGACCTTGTACGAGCTCTTGACACACTGCGATCCTAGTCAGAGCCCCCCAACGGTGAGTCCCGTGACTTGGGGGTATTGGTGGGTGAGAACGTTTTTGCAGCTGTGGACGTGGCTAAGCCAAGAGGTCCCAGGCTCAACCCCAGGTTCTCCAGTTAAAAGGACCATGCAGGAGGTGATGGGAAAGACCTTGACCTGAAACCCTGGCTCAGTGGCAGAGCCTCTGCTTGGCCTGCAGAAGGTCCCAGGTTCAGTCCCTGGCATCCCCAGTTAAAAGGACCAGGCAGGAGGTGATGGGAAAGACCTTGACCTGAAACCCTGGCTCAGTGGCAGAGCCTCTGCTTGGCCTGCAGAAGGTCCCAGGTTCAGTCCCTGGCATCCCCAGTTAAAAGGACCAGGCAGGAGGTGATGGGAAAGACCTTGACCTGAAACCCTGGCTCAGTGGCAGAGCCTCTGCTTGGCCTGCAGAAGGTCCCAGGTTCAGTCCCTGGCATCCCCAGTTAAAAGGACCAGGCAGGAGGTGATGGGAAAGACCTTGACCTGAAACCCTGGCTCAGTGGCAGAGCCTCTGCTTGGCCTGCAGAAGGTCCCAGGTTCAGTCCCTGGCATCCCCAGTTAAAAGGACCAGGCAGGAGGTGATGGGAAAGACCTTGACCTGAAACCCTGGCTCAGTGGCAGAGCCTCTGCTTGGCCTGCAGAAGGTCCCAGGTTCAGTCCCTGGCATCCCCAGTTAAAAGGACCAGGCAGGAGGTGATGGGGAAGACCTCCGCCTGAGACCCCGGAGAGCGGCTGCCAGTCTGAGTAGACAATCGTGACCTTGATGGACTGAGGGCCTGATTCAGTGGACGGCAGCTTCATTTGTATTCATGTCTGTGTCGTGCATTCGGCATTGTGGGCTTCCCATGGGACATGCAACAGTGTTTTAAAAAAACACTCTGCCCTTTCCTGGTATGCTTTCTTTTCTTTTCTTTTTCCTGCTTGCCCATTGTTGGTGGGCAAGGTTTATTAGTTTTTAAAAGAGTTATATAAAACAAAACAAAAAAAGAGAGCCATACACTTCAAAGGTATCCAGCCATTGCCTCGTTCATAACATCTTTAGAGACATAATTCCCTTTTTCCCTTTGTTCATCTATAGTCCACAACAGATGACATTAAGTAAAATTCCCAATAAACAGTTCATTTTTTCCTGTATCCTACCTGCTATTACTATTATTAATCAGTTTTATAACAATAAAAAATAGAAAAATATATAAAAGAAAAAAAAACCCCACGGGTATATCACAGCAGTTAGACAGTTTAAATTTCTGATATAATTTCAATCTAGTCCCTGTGCTTTCCGCACTCCTGAGTGGACGAAGCAGCGTCCCGTCAGAAATACAAGGAACTCCAACCTGCCTGTGCATCTGGAGCGCTCGCTTTCCAGAGGAAGACTCTTATTACGGAGACCAGGCCTCCATGG
>NW_015159807.1:113971-124584 GCF_001447785.1 Gekko japonicus
CCCCCCCCCCCCCCCGGTTGCTTTAGAAATTCATCGAGATGATCGGCGTCACTCAGGGGCAGATGACCGTGCTGAGGCTGATCGAACTGCTGGACAGGGGGAGGCGGCTGCCCAGCCCCAAGGAGTGTCCTTGCGAGGTGAGTCCTGCATTTGAAGAAGAAGAAGAGATTGGATTTATACCCCACCCTTCGCTCGGAGTCTCAGAGCGGCTTACAAACTCCTTTGCCTTCCCCTCCCCACAACAGGCACGCCTGTGAGGTGGGTGGGGCTGAGAGAGCTCTTTCAAGGACTGCCCTTGACAGAACAGCTCTGAGAGAACGTGTGACTGACCCAAGGTCACCCCAGCAGCTGCAAGTGGAGGAGTGGGCAATCAAACCCGGTTCTCCTAGATTAGAGTCCGCGCACTTAACCACCACAGCAAACTGGCTGTGCCATGTGCAGATCTGCAGGCCAAGAACTTCCAGTGTGGTGTAGTGGTTAAGTGGGTGGACTCTAATCTGGGAGAACCGGGTTTGATTCCCCACTCCTCCACTTGCACCTGGCTGGATGACCTTGGGCAAGCCGTAGTTCTGAAAGGAGCTGCCCTTGGAAGGGCGGTCCTCTCAGAGCTCTCTCAGCCCCACCTTCCTCACAGGGTGTCATCCTCTAGGTTGAATACCTGGAGCTTTGGGGAGTGGAGCCTTGGGGGAGGGGAGGGCTCAGGGAGGAAGGAGGCACCACAGCAAGGTGTGCTGCCACAGCGTCCACCCCACCTAAGCAGCCATTTTCTCCAAGGGAGCTGATCTCTGTCATCTGGAGAGCCGTTATAATAGCCAGAGGTCTCCAGGTGGCACCTGGAAGTTGGCAACCCCACATAATTGTGCCTATGGCCGACCTGTGTATTGAGGGATGGTAGTGGACCCTGAAACGAGGGCTGCATCATTCACCAAGACTGAAAAAAAGGCAAGGCCAGTTGCTTGCGGTGCAGTGGGGAAGTGAGAATTTATTATATGGATATCCGATCGGCTCCGACAGATCTTGCACGCAGCTTCATCAGGGGGGATCCCCTAATATGCCTGTCTCTGCCATTTCCCCCACAGCTGTGGAACCCACAGAGATTCTTTCTCGGCGAGTTCAGCGGCTCTGGGGAAAGCACTTGAGGCAGGGGTCATTTCCTAGAAAAAGAGGTGCAGGGGCTCATTTGCATAACTCATTTGCATATGCCACACCCCCTGACAAATCGGGCAGGGAACCCAGGCATTTAAATCCTCCCTCCCTGAGTGTTGCAGGGGTGGGGCCTGGGCTCCTCACTGCCAGAGCGCCGCTCCGGGGCGCTCCAGCAGGAAATGACCCCTGACTGGATGAAGCTGCATGCGAAAGCTGTTGGGGCTTTCCATATAATAAATACGAGCCTCTCCACCTACTCCGGTCAGGCAGGCAACGGCCTTCTGTACCAATTGGCATTTTGGGGTTGTCTTCAAGGGCCAGCCCCACACAGAGCGCATTACGTAGTCCAGCATCAGCGTTACAGAAGCTGGAATCAGCACAGCTGAATCGGCTAAGCGGAAGTCACAGACCTGCATGTCACGATGACCTAGTCTGTTTTATTTTTCAGTCGTGTCTATTAAACATGTACTCAGCCGCCCTGCAGACTGCTCAGAAGGGGTTCCATAGATGTTCCGAGACCCCTTTAAAGGCGGCTGACTGGGCCAGATTTGTTCAGTTTCAGCAGAGCCACCCTGCCTGTCTTTCTTTCATCCCCGTGTGTCCCGTCCTCCTCCTTCACTCCTGCCCTCTTTCCCCCAGATCTACCGCCTGATGAAAAACTGCTGGGAATCGGAAGCCTCCTTCCGCCCCGCCTTCGCCAACCTCGTGCCCATCCTCAAGGCCTTCCACGAGAAGTACCGCGCCCAGGCGCCCTCGGTCTTCAGCGTCTGTTGAGCGGGAGGGTGGAGACCCTTCCCCAGAGCCTACGCTCTCATTTGCACTCAGTGTCCCGATGCCGTCTCCGCATCTGGAAAGCCACGGTGCCGCGGAAGCCGCTTTGGCGTGACCGGCCTGCCTTGGGGACGCCGCCTTCCGACACTCGACCTCCGGAACTGATGCCAAACGTCCCTGCCTTGGCGGAGGGGGGCCGGTCCCCCTCCCACCAAATGTGAAACTGCTTGAGAAACTGCTTGAGCCCACCCAATTTCTCCTTTGCTCCAAACAAAGGCAGATGCGGGTCACGAGACAATGCCTGCTGTCGTACACAACGCTTACCTGAGCTGACTTGCACTATACCTTCATGGACCTCTGGGCCCGTCAGTCAGTCTAGTGTGGACTAAGTGAGCGGCTTGGGTCGGAAGGACGCCGGGTCCTGCCGTGTTAGGGAAGTCAAGACTGCGGGGGAAACAGCTGTGTTGGAGTGGATGTGCGAGGCATAGAATACTTAGGGCTACATCTACTTGCCAGCCAGAGGGAACACCACCTGGCTGTTTCCTTTTCCCTGCAACACCTTTCTAAGGAAATACTTGTGTGTTATTCTACCCCCCACCCCGCCCGAGACCCTGCCTTTAATCTACGTTCAAAGCCAATGCTTTGGATGCCCAAAGATATGTGAACTCGCCTTTCTTTCCCATTCCCCTAGTTCCTGGGTATTTAACAACCGCTGGACCGTCTACATTTCTCCGATGCCACGCACCTCTGCCTGCGGCAAGTTCATTTTGCCTCCAGTCCTTGTCTACCCACAAAGAGGGTCGAGGGGACTGGACTCCGAGGGAATGCCTGTATGGAATGTCTGGCAGTAAAAGTTGGTGCATCTTCATGGAGAGGCCTTGGGTTTGCTCCCCAAGAACAGATCCCGCCTGCCTCCCTGATGGCTTTGAGACGGCTTGCGATCGCAGCAACCTGTCGTCTGCGAATGTGCTCGGAGGTCCACCGTGCACCACGTTCATTTGGAATAATTAAAGTCTCTCTTCCTTTCCTTCCTTTTGCTGTTGCTGACCAGAAAAATGTGAATTTGAAGGAGGAATGGGGGTGGGGGGCAGTGGTGGAAAGGAAACGGTGGGCCGGTAAATCCTACTGAAACTGCAGAACGAGCAAAGCTTTGCAGCGACTGCCCTGGTTGCTACTACCCATTAACCAAGCCTGAGTAGCAACCGTGCCCCCTGCTGGCCAGCCGGCACCCTGGCGAAACCAGCGGCTGCGTATACCTCTGAGGAAGGGACGTCTTGCCATTCGGGGGCCTTTTTTTGCATTTGAAACCACAGGAACTTTTTGTTTCCCGTTTCTGGGCCCCGTCTCCACCCTTGCGAGACTCACATTGGACACTCAGTTCTGTTTCCATGGATGTGTGCTTTGGATTCTGTCGGAGGCCGCAGACCTGTAAGACGGCCGTGTTCGACGGAGCACTGCAAAGCCAGTTCACGTCAGCTGCCTCCAGCGCTGATGGGTCCCCTGCAGTGTTCCCTCTAAGCTGAGTTAGTGTGAGCTAGCTCACAGTTTTTCAGCCTCCAGCTCACACATTTTTGTCTTAGCTCAGGAAGGATGGCTCCAGACCAAACTAATTTATGCAGTAGCCAAATCACTTGCTCACAACTTTAAGGCCAGTTGCTCACAAAGTAGGATTTCTGCTCACAAGACTCCACAGCTTAGAGGGAACATTGGTCCCCTGCTACCCTGTGTTCTTCGGAGCACGTGATTCTCTTTCTAGCAGCGGGATTCGTCCTGTGTGCGTTGGTCTGACCTGACTCTTGAGGACATTGAACTTTGTCCCAGGTCGCTCCTCCTTTCGATGGGGCGGGGGGGGGCACAGCTCTCCAGAGACTTGTCTCTCAGGTGACTTATTCCACCAAGGGAGGCCTCAAGAGGTTCCGATTGCACTTCATCCCTATCGCAGTGGCTGGCGGCGATTGTTTTCCCCGAGCGGATAGAAAAGGGTGGGGAGTAGGGATTGGTAAAAAAGACATTCCCCACCCACCCCCTTCACGTATCACTAGCGGAAGAGGTGAATGGCCTCAATGCAGCCATCGATCCTCCAGCCTTTTCCTATCATTCCAGAGCTCCACAGACCAGAAGCAGCCCTCCTCCTACTCCCAAGTAGCCCCTCAGTGGAATGCTATTTGGAGGACGGGGGGGGGGGGGCAAAGGGGCCCCCCGGTTTTACACCCCTTAAAAATTCACAGAGTCCAGGACTTTGGAACTCGGCACGCGGCTCTGAGTACCAGATGTTTTATGGCGGGGGAGGGGGTGTCTTTAAAATCCCTAGCGCTGGGCATTAAATTTCTCAGCCGTTCTCGTAACCTCTGACCAGTGGAAGATAAGAAGAAGAGACGAGATTGGGTTTATACCCCGCCCTTTGCTACCCAAAGGTGTCTCAGAGCGGCTTACAAACTCCTCTGCCTTCCCCTCCCCACAACAGACACCCTGGGAGGTAAAAGAAGAAGAGGAGGAGATTGGATTTATACCCCGCCCTTCACTACCCCCAAAGGAGTCTCAGAGCGGCTGACAAACTCCTTTCCCTTCCCCTCCCCACAACAGACACCCTGGGAGGTCGGTGGGGCCGAGAGAGCTCTGACAGAAATTGCTTTTTTCAAGGACAGCTCTGAGAGAACTATGGCTTGCCCAAGGTCATCCAGCCAGGTGCAAGTGGAGGAGTGGGCAATCAAACCCGGTTCTCCCAGATTAGAGTCCACACACTTCACCCTGACACCAAACTGGCTCAGACTTCCGTCCTTTGGCACTGTCTGGATTTGGAACGGTGCAGGCGCAGCTAGCCGCCCAAAAGATTTCTGAGATGTGGTTGGCAGACAGACCCCACGACGGCTGGTCCAGGCCCCGTGCACGAGCTCGAACGGCTTGATAGATCCCGCCCCTGCTCTTTTTGCCATGAAAGTGGGGTGGGGGTGGCTCTCCGGTCAGTGGGGACCCCTTTTGCATGAGAGAGGTGTTTACAGAATGCTTAAGTCGCTGCTGTTGTTTTGGAAGCTGCAGCCCCAACGTTTCGTTGGCTTGTGCCACTGGCCTTAGAATCTCTCCTCCTACCACCCTGATTCCACCCCCCCCAAAAAAAAAAAATACAAGAGGCCCCTGTACGTTCCTTTTCAGTTCCATAGCTGCATTGCAAGAGCTTGGCTCAGGAGTATGGAGCAATGCCACCACCTTCTTCGGCGGCCCGTTTCCTTTTGGCTTTCAGAAGTTGACTTGGAGCGCTTCACAGCCCTGTGCCTTTTCTGTCCAGAGTTGCACTGAAGAACCGTCAAAGCCAAGGGCTTCCCCTCCCCTCCACAGAAGTGTGGGCAAGCTTCAGCCACAGCCTCCCTCCCTTCCTCTGTGTTTGTTTTGGGCCTGGGTGTGTGCGTGCATGCGTGTGCGTGCACAGAGAGAGGGAATTCTTGTGTCTGAAACCTTTCTGTACTGTGAAGGTACTCTTAAATACTGGTCTAGCAGCAGCTAGAGCCGCCGGCCACGTGTAATCTCCCGGTAACGATCCTTACATTTTCCTTCAAGTAAACCCGGAACTGTTAACAACTCTCAATTCTGTAGGTTACTTCTGTGAAAGCTGTTGACAGTAGAGAACGGTCTGCAGTCATAGAATTGTAGGGTGAGGTTGGCAACCATATGTACGTGTTTTGGCTGGCGCGTGGCTATTCTACATCCTGTCTTCGGCAGCCACCCACACATTTCATTTTGATTGTGGGACAGTTGCTTACCGAGACACATTGGAATTTCACTTTGCATTTAAAAAATTGGAATTTTACCGTACCCCAGAATAGAATTAGTGTCGTTTCCCCCCGCCCCCCAGCTGCTGCCAGAATCCCTTGGGTATTTGCTCTACAGTAATTACTTTTCATATGGCATTGTGTAGAATAGCCAGGAGCAGTGTTCCCTCTAAGCTGAGTTAGTGTGAGCTAGCTCACAGTTTTTTAGCCTCCAGCTCACAGATTTTTGTCTCAGCTCAGGAAGGAGGGCTCCAGAGCAAACTACTTTATGCAGTAGCCAAATTGTTCACTCACAACTTTAATGTCAGTAGCTCACAAAGCAGAATTTTTGCTCACAAGACTCCACAGCTTAGAGGGAACATTGGCCAGGAGATCCTAAGACTGTCTGGCAGCTAGAGGTTCTAGCTCTTCTAGTGTTATGGACCACCAGGTTGCAAGCTAGACTTGTTTTTAAGAGACGTTTCAAAGGCGGTTTCACATTGCCTGCCTCTGTGTCACAGCCCTCCTATTCCTTGGAGGTCAACAGGGGTCATTTCATAGAAAAAGAGGTGCAGGAGCTCATTAGCATAATTCATTAGCATAACCAATTTGCATATGCCACACACCCTGACATCACCAGAAGTGTGTCAGAAGGCAACACCCACCACTCAGGCTCCACTGGACTCTTTTGGATTGCTATCTCACGAAGGAGGGAGAGCTTGTACCTGAATAAATCTTGGTCTTAAAGGTGCCACTGGACTGTTTTGGACTGGGGAGGGGGGCGCTCTGCAGCTTATCTGGCGGCTTCTTGCTCTGACTGAGGGCTGCTGGGAGCAGGGGGCGGGGCTTGTTGCATGTGCCTACCCCCTGGGCTATTTACTGCCGGGGCTCTGCTCCTGTGCGCTCCTGCAGGAAATGACCCCTGAGTATAAGACAATTTAGTCATGATGAAATAATCCCAAATTTTTATTAACCATCGTTGAACGGAGGAAGGTTGTCCACTTCTCTTCTTCTCTTTCTAATATTGTATTGTCTCGCTCGGCACTGAAAATAAGAATACTAAAAAAACATTTAGCTCCGAGACGCTTCAGCTCCGTTCCAAACACACACACACACACCCGCCGCCAAGCTGCTGCAGCTGGAATGAAGCCCCCACAGTGCCACTTGTTTGGAGGAGGAGAAGAGAGACCAGGGCTGGAATGCCACTCCCCAGACTGCCGGCTCATTCCCGGAGGGCAGCGTCAATCAACAGTTGGCGGCACTTTAATCACCAGCAGCCTGGGATTCCAGGCAGAAGCGTTGGGGGAACAGAGCCCAGAGTTCAGGCTTTCCAACTCTGGGTTGGGGGATTCTTGGAGATCTTCAGGGCGGACTGGGGATGGTTGGGTTTGAGGAGGAGGAGGAGGAGATTGGATTTATACCCCGTCCTTCACTACCCAAAGGAGTCTCAGAGCGGCTGACAAACTCCTTTCCCTTCCCCTCCCCACAACAGACACCCTGTGGGGGAGGTGGGGCTGAGAGAGCTCTTGACAGAAACTGCTCTTTTTCAAGAACAGCTCTGACAGAACGACAGCTTGCCCAAGGTCATCCAGCAG
Source organism: Gekko japonicus (assembly GCF_001447785.1). Taxonomy (NCBI): domain Eukaryota; kingdom Metazoa; phylum Chordata; class Lepidosauria; order Squamata; family Gekkonidae; genus Gekko; species Gekko japonicus. The sequence goes on from NW_015159807.1 coordinate 121,227, forward strand.
CTGCGAGTGGAGGAGTGGGGAATCAAACCCGTTTTCCCCAGATTAGACTCCACGCACTTAACCACTACACCAAACTGGCTCTCTACAATCTATAACTTGTTCATAACAAGGACGATCAACATCTACCCTGTTTTCCCGAAAATAAGACCTACCCCAAAAATAAGCCCTAGCAGGATTTCTATGCATTTGTGGTATAAGCCCTAGTGTGTCTTCTTGAGAAAAAATAAATATAAGACAGTGTCTTATTTTCGGGAAAACACGGTAATATAGGGTATTTAACGCAGACATTTAAAATTCAAAGCATTAGGAAGATTTTTATGTTCTGTATACATGTATGTATAGGAGCTGCGGTGGCTCAAGTGGTTAAGACGCTGAACTGCAGGCTGTGGAAGGTTGGTAGTTCAGCAGTTCGAGACCCAAATGTGCCGCATGACGGAGTGAGCTCCCGTTTCTAGTTCCAGCTCCTGCCAACCTAGCAGTTCGAAAGCAAGAAATAGCAAGTAGATAAATAGGTACCGCTTCGGTGGGAAGGTAACAGCGTTCCGTGCCACATGACCACGGAAACGTCTTCGGACAGCGCTGGCTCTTCGGCTTTGAAACGGAGATGAGCACCGCAACCCTAGAGTCGGACTAGACTGGCTTTTGAGCAAGGGAACCTTTACCTTTACACATGTATGATTAAAACCTAGCCTATATTAGCATTAGTTACTATGAATATTATCTGTTAGACACTGCTTGTTATATGATACTTTCCATTATACATATCCCCAAAACCTTGTTGGTCTCTGGAATACTACTGGACTCGAATACAGCACTTCTACTGCAAACCAACACAGCTACCCTCTGGAATTCTCTACAAGTCCACAGCTTAGAGGGAGCATTGCCTGTCAAGTAGGTGGGGCTGAGAGAGCTCTGACGGAAACTGCTCCTTTAAAGAGAGAGCTGTGCCAGAACTGTGGCTTGCCCAAGGTCATTCAGCCAGGTGCATGTGGAGGAGTGGGGAATCAAACCCGGTTCTCCCAGATTAGACAACAGACACCCTGTGAGGTCGGTGGGGCTGAGAGAGCTCTGACAGAAACGGCTCTTTTTCAAGAACAGGTCTGACAGAACTACAGCTTGCCCAAGGTCATCCAGCCAGGTGCAAGTGGAGGAGTGGGGAATCAAACCCGACTCTCCCAGATTAGACAACAGACACCCTGTGAGGTCGGTGGGGCTGAGAGAGCTCTGACAGAAACGGCTCTTTTTCAAGAACAGGTCTGACAGAACTACAGCTTGCCCAAGGTCATCCAGCCAGGTGCAAGTGGAGGAGTGGGGAATCAAACCCGACTCTCCCAGATTAGACAACAGACACCCTGTGAGGTCGGTGGGGCTGAGAGAGCTCTGACAGAAACGGCTCTTTTTCAAGAACAGGTCTGACAGAACTACAGCTTGCCCAAGGTCATCCAGCCAGGTGCAAGTGGAGGAGTGGGGAATCAAACCCGACTCTCCCACCGCTACCTGGCATTACATTTTATGACACACGTGGCCCGGCTCAACAACGTCTCATTTATGTCAAATCAGGCCCTCATAACAAATGAGTTCAACACCCCTGAAATAGAGGCTCCGCCAGATCGCGTCATGCCTTCCATGTGACCGCAGCCTTTACATGAACAGGGTCCTCCCGATCCAAATGTCTCTCTTGGGCATGATCCTTGTCCTTCCCCTTCTGACTTCCTTGCTTCTTCTGCACTTCCACCACCAACCCTGGATGTATTAAGCTCAAGAAGAAGAAGAAGAAGAGATTGGATTTATATCTCGCCCTTCACTTGGAGTCTCAGAGCGGCTCACAAACTCCTTTCCCTTCCCCTCCCCACAACAGACACCCTGTGAGGTGGGTGGGGCTGAGAGAGCTCTGACACAAACTGCTCTTTTTCAAGGACAGCTGTGCCAGAGCTTGTGACTGACCCAAGATCACATCGGCAGGTGCAAGTGGAGGAGTGGGGAATCAAACCCGGTTCTCCCAAATTAGAGTCCGCACACTTAACCACTACATGTACTGTATACATGTATGATTAAAACCTAGCCTATATTAGCATTAGTTACTATGAATATTATCTGTTAGACATGGATTGTTATATGATACGTTCCATTACACATATCCCCAAAAGAAGAAGAAGAAGAGATTGGATTTATACCCCGCCCTTCACTTGGAGTCTCAGAGCGGCTTACAAACTCCTTTCCCTTCCCCTCCCCACAACAGACACCCTGTGAGGTGGGTGGGGCTGAGAGAGCTCTGACAAAAACTGCTCTTTTTCAAGGACAGCTGTGCCAGAGCTTGTGACTAACCCAAGGTCACATCAGCAGCTGCGAGTGGAGGAGTGGGGAATCAAACCCGGTTCTCCCATATTAGAGTCCACGCACTTAACCACGACACCAAACTGGCTCTCTCACCAAACCTTGTTGGTCTCTGGAGTACTACTGGACTCGAATACAGCACTTCTACTGCAAACCAACACAGCTGCCCTCTGAAATTCTCTAAAAGTCCACAGCCTAGAGGGAGCATTGCCTGTCAGGTAAGTGGGTTTGAGAGCGCTGACAGAAACTGCTCTTTTAAAGAGAGAGCTCTGACAGAACTGTGGCTTGCCCAAGGTCATCCAGCAGGTGCAAGCGGAGGAGTGGGGAATCAGACCCAGTTCTCCCAGATTAGAGTCCGTGCACTTAACCACGACACCAAACTGGCTCTCGGCAGGGAACTCAGCAGGGCAGAATGCACGCTGGGGTCCACCTTCCCAAGCAGACGTTTCCTCCAGGGGAAACTGATCTCCACAGCCTGGAGATCAAATTGTAATTCTGGGAGATCTCCAGGCCCAGCCTGGAGATGGGCAACGCTGCCCACAGTGCAGATCCGCTGACAATGCAGCCCAGGAAAGCTGTTGCTGGAATAGCGGCCACGGGAACACATGAAGCTGCCTTCTACTGAATCAGACGAGTGGTCCATCAAGGTCGGTATTGCCTACTCAGACTGGCAGCCGCTCTCCAGGGTCTCAGGTGGGGGTCTTGCACACCACCAGGGAGCCCCTGCATGCTGAGCAGATGCTCTACTAAGTGAGCCACAGCCCCTCCCCAAACGCCTTCTACAGAATCAGACCCTGAGTCCATCAAGGTCAGTATTGCTTACTCAGACTGGCAGCCGCTCTCCAGGGTCCAGTGAACCCCAGTCTTGCGGGGCTTTTAGGGTTGCCAGATCCAGGCTGGGAAACTCCTGGAGATTTGAGGATGGAGCCTGGGGAGGACGGGGACCTTTCAGTGGGGCACAAGGCCACAGAGTCCCCCCCCCCCAAAGCAGCCGTTTCCTCCAGGGGGGACTGATCTCTCCAGT
>NW_015159807.1:124864-125176 GCF_001447785.1 Gekko japonicus
CACACGACTCCCCACTTAGAGGGAACAGGGGGGGGGGGGGACTGACCTCTGCAGCCTGGAGTTCAAATTCTGGGCGATCTCCAGGCTCCTCCTGGAGGCTGGCATCCCCTGAGCGGTGCCACCAGATTTCCCTTTTGCAGATTGCAAAAAGACCTTTGCAGCCCATTGGCGGAAGAGCCGCAGACGCTCCCGGCGTCCCGCGCGCGAGGGTTACGATTGTATTCCGGACATTTGTCGGCCGCCTTCGCCTCCCGGCGGCCACGCGAAGCTCCCCGGGGGAGGGGGGGGGGCGCCAGGAACCCGCCCCGCCTC
>NW_015159807.1:125467-141775 GCF_001447785.1 Gekko japonicus
CAGGGGGGCGGGGGGGGGGGGGGGGGGAGGTGTGTGGGGGGGGGGGGGGACGAGCTGCAAGCCTGGAGCCCCCCCCGACCCCAGTTTTTCTGGCATCGGACCCCCCCGCCAGCTCCCACTCCCGCCAGAACCTTTGCCACCTCCCGGTCGGGGTATTCCGGGAGATTTGGCTGTGGGGGGTGAAGCCCGCAGAGGGTGGGGGCCTTTTTCGGGGGGGGGACCTCTACCCTCCGGAGCTGCGGTTTCCCCCCTGAAGGGTGGTTTTTTCTGGAGAGCGGTTTGCATTCCAGGAGGTCTCCAGGTCGTAACTGGAGCTTGGCAACCATGCTTTGGGGGGCGGGTCCCGGTGGGGGCCGCTGCCTGCTGAGTCTGGCTCCGCTGGGGGAGAGCTTGGCTTGGCCTCTGAGGTGGCTCCTGGAGGGGGTGGAGCCGAGGTGGAAGGAGAAAAGAGCTGGAGCCCATCGGGGACCTTAAAGGCTAACAGAATTGGCGGCAGGAGAGGAGCTGTCCTGAATAACGGCTCACTTCTTCTTTTTAATTGGTATTTTATTCAGTGTGTTTGTGTGTATACACATACACACACAGTGTTTGTGTGTATACACATACACACACACACTATATACATATACACACACACACACGTCTCTAGTTCCAGCTCCTGCCAACCTAGCAGTTCGAAAGCAAGAAATTGCAAGTCGATAAATAGGTACCACTTCGGTGGGGGGAAGGGAACAGCGTTCCGTGCGCCTTGGTGTTTAGTCATGCCGACCACATGACCACGGAAACGTCTTTGGACAGCGCTGGCTCTTCGGCTTCGAAACGGAGATGAGCACCGCAACCCTAGATATTTTTATGCATATCTGAACACTTCATTGTTCATATTCTCCTCTTTCTGTGAATCAAATTAAACATTGAAAGCATATAAGTACTCTCTATCCTTGTTATCTTTTCCCCTTTCTTTACCCTTGCCCAAACCGCCCTGCAACTTCCTCTAATTCATGATCTAAACAAAAAGTTCAAGAATCCATCAACACCAGTGCTCCCCCTAAGCTGTGGAGTCTTGTGAACAGAAGTTCTGCTTTGTGACCTGCCGGCATTACAGTGGTGAGCGAGCGATTGGGCTGCTGCCTAAATCAGTTTGCTCTGGAGCCATCCCTTCCTGAGCCGAGACAAAAGTGTGTGAGCCGGAGGCTAAAAAACTGTGAGCTAGCTCACCCTGACTCAGCTTGGAGGGAACACTGATCAACACCTTAAAAACTATCAACATTTATGGCAGGGGAGGAGCTTTCGTGAGTCAGTGCACAGTTCTTCAGATACCAAAGAGCAAGAGACCATCAGCCCCTTAAAGATTAACAAACTTTGGGGCAGGAGAGGAGCTTTCTGGAGTCACTGCCTACTTCTTCAGATAGATGTTCACCCTGTTTGTCTGTCTGTCTAGCAAGAGAAGACAACAAGAGTCCAGGAGCACCTTAAAGACTAACAATTTGTGGCATCATTGCTCACTTCATATGGCAAGAGGCAAGGGTTCAGTAGCACCTTAACAACGAACAAAATTCTTGTCTGGGGACCAGCTTTTATGAGTCACTGCTAACAAAATTCGTGGCAGGGCAGGAGCTTTTGTGAGTCACCGCTCACTTTTTCGAACGCGGCTCCAGAGTTAGTTTTGAGTCCAGGAGCACCTTAGAGACTGGGACTATTTTGGGGGCGTGTGACCTCTTGCGAGTCAGAGCTCTGTTTGCCAGATGCGCAGGAGAATGAACCTAACATAAGAACATAAGAGACGCCAATGTTGGATCAGGCCAATGGCCCATCCAGTCCAACACTCTGTCACACAGTGGCCAAAAATACCAGGTGTCGTCAGGAGGTCCAGCAGTGGGGCCAGGACACCAGAAGCCCTCCCACTGTTGCCCCTTCCCAAGGACCAAAAATACAGAGCATCACTTGCCCCGGAGTCCCTATCTATACCTTGTGGCTAATAGCCACTGATGGACCTCTGCTCCATATGCTTATCCAATTCCCTTTTGAAGCCGTCCATGCTTGTAGCCGCCACCACTTCCTGTGGCAGTGAATTCCAAGTGTTAATCACTCTTTGGGTGAAGAAGTACTTCCTCTTATCCGTTCTAACCCGACCGCTCTGCAGTTTCATGGAGTGCCCACGAGTTCTTGTATTGTGAGAAAGGGAGAAAAGTACCTCTTTCTCTACCTGCGCTATCCCATGCATAATCTTATAAACCTCAATCATGTCACCCCTCAGTCGTCATTTCTCCAAGCGAAAGAGCCCTAAGCGCTTTAACCTTTCCTCATAGATCCCTGAGTCCTTACAATTCCAGTCCGAAGATGGGAGAGGTATTCTAAAGGATGCAAAAGTACGATGCGCGAATGGGCGTTACATGCACATTTGGAGATTGCTTCAAAGGGTAGCCCTGTTACCCTGCGGTGGAACAGCCAGGTTCGAGTGTGGTAGAGACCCACAAGATTTCTGGGGTATCGACTTTCGAGAGTCAAAGCTCCGAAAAAATGTTTGGGGGGAGGGAAGTTTGATTCTCAAAAGTTTATACCCCCAAAAATCTAGTTGGTCTCGAAGGTGCTGCTGGGCTCGAATGTAGTTCGTTTGCTGCAGACCAACTCGGCTACTTGCTGAAACTAAAGTCCCATGTAGTGTTCCCTCTAAACTGAGTGAGTGTGAGCTAGCTCACAGTTTTTTAGCCTCCGGATCACACATTTTTGTCTGAGCTCAGGAAGGAAGGCTCCGGAGCAAACTGATTTATGCAGTAGCCAAATGGGTCGCTCGCAACCTTACTGCAAGTAGTTCACAAAGTAGAATTTTTGCTCACAAGACTCCACAGCTTAGAGGGAACATGGGTCCCATGTGATATTTGAAAGGCTGGTCCACTTAGTAAGAAACCAGCTGTTTTGGATCCCTTCTGGAACTTCTGTGGATCGAAGCGCAAGTTCTTTGCCTCCAAGGCTGTGAACTGGGGCATGGCCCAATAATCTTATCATTCTGATTCTGAAACAAACTGAATTATCCGCTGGTTTCCTGGTCTAACTCAGGACACTGGTGTCAACTTTTAAAGGCCTATAAGGACAGGGAGCAGGGAAGCTTAACAGTCACATTCCTTATAGATCAAGGGGGGTAGTGGTTAAGTGTGTGGGCTGTAATCTGGGAGAACTGGGTTTGATTCCCCATCCCTCCACATGCAGCTGCTCCTGTGACTTTGGGTCAGTCAAATTCTGTCAGCAGTTCTCGAAAGAGCTCTCTCAGCCCCACCTACCTCACAGGGTGTCTGTTGTGGTAAGGGAAAGAAGGTGGTAAGCTACTCTGAGACTCCTCTGGGTAGTGAAGGGCGGGGTATAAATCCAATCTGTTCTTCTTCTGTAGAAGACCTAGATTGAAGTCCAGCAACGCAATGGAGGCCTGCAAGGTTTTGGGGGTAGGAGCTTTCAAAAGTTGACGCTCTCTTCATCAGAGACGTTGGCCAGTTAGTTCCGCTTGAAGGTGCCCCGCATCTTGTGGGTGCCCTGTTAGTCTCTAGGAGCAAACGAAAACAGCCATCTAGTGATACCCAAAAGGCTGATATCTTTATCTAGATAGATTGGGTGGGTCGCTGTGTTGGTGTGAAGCAACAGAACAAGGTTTGAGTCCAGCGGCACCTTTAAGACCCACAAAGTTGAATTCCGGGCATCAGCTTCCGTGTGCACCCACGCTTCGCGCACACGAAAGCTTATACCCAGAATTAAACTTCGTTGGTCTCAGAGGTGCCGCCGGACTCAGAGTTTGTTATATTTATCTCGAAAAACTTTGAAGTCTGCCTCTCCAGGCGACTGCCCAAGGGACGCTTATAACGTAATTTTTTTAAAAGCATTAAATGCTAATATTGGAAATCTAGCATTAAAACCTCACCAGGAAAGCACGGGCTGTGCGGAAAAGACGGCTTGAAATAACAATTGCTAGACCAGCAACAGTTTGAACGCCGCTCGCCTGCGGGGATCGTGGCCGGGGCCCTTGCTGCTGTTCCGTTACTCGTGCTTGCTCTCCTGGGTTGCGGCTGCGTGGTCCCGTTAGCAAGAATGCCAAACGGGTGCTCTTTCTCTTTTCCCCGCCCCTGGTTTTGGGTTGGCGTCAGGCCCGAAGAAGAGTTCTGAGGAACTCTCTAAATTAATTATGGGGAATAGAATTTTGGTTTAAAGGTATATGTAATGAAATATAACTAAAGTAAGGGGGGAAATGGTAATCTGCGTATAAAAATGATGTTGTGAGCGAGATCTTTGGCTAGATATGTTAAAATGCACTGCTCTTTCTTTTTTTTGTCTTTTCTGTAGTATCTAAAAAACTAATAAATTTTGCCCACACGTGGGCAATTAAAAGAATAATAATAAAGTTTGCGTGCCCGCTACACGTGTGTGGCTGGCTTTCCAGCGCAAGACGTTGCGTTACAGCCCTCTGGAGATGGTTACGGATGAAGTCAGGCAAAAAGGGGCGTAGTCCCAACGATCTAACCTGCCTGGTTTTGTTCCTTTACCACGAGGAGCTGAGGCGTGCTCCTCGCCCCGTTTGAGCCTCCCAACGGCCCCATGAGTGGCCCAAGGTCACCCGACAAGCTCCACGGCAGAGTGGCGATGGGAACCGGTTCCTCATCCAGTGCTCTTAACCGTCCCGCCACGCTGGCACTCGGCGTGAAAGACTTAATTAGGAGGGTTTGACAGGTTTCCTTAGCCTAGAGGCACCTTTGCGAGAGGCATGAAGTGTGGCCGTGCCTGAGCGCAGACGCACCTGTCAAAAGGAAACCAACGCTTGTAAATTGCAGGTACATCCAGTTGTGACCTGCAGAGCGTGGCAGGAAACCTGTGGTAAATTCCCAGATGCTTGCAAGGGAAGAAAATGGGCCTTTTTTAAACATGAGGCTGGGGAGACCACGGCATTTATCTGCCAAGGGCTCAGCGTCCCCTTTAAACTGGCTTGCAACCTGGGAAGTTTCTGTGGCTCAGTGGTAGAGCATCCCTTTGGCATGCGGAAGGTCCCCGGTTCGATCCCCAGCAACTCCACTGAAAAGGATCAGGTTGTAGGTATTGGGAAGAGGCCCTGAAAGTCCAAAAAAAGCAAGGGAAAAAGACTAGCATCACAGAAGTCCCAAATATACTAATTCCACTAGTAGAAAACACCATCAAAGATTGCCAAACAATATATTAAACGATTATAAAGTTGGTGGTGTCACAACAACAACATTAGTGCATACTGTAACCAGTGTTCCCTCTAAGCTGAGTTAGTGTGAGGTAGCTCACGGTTTTTTAAGCCTCCGGCTCACACATTTTTGTCTTAGCTCAGGAAGGATGGCCCCAGAGCAAACTAATGTATGCAGGAGCCAAATCACTCGCTCACAACTTTAATGCCAGTCGCTCACAAAGTAGAATTGTGGCGCACAAGACTCCGCAGCTTAGAGGGAGCATTGACTGTAACTATTAATAAGGCATAATATACAATATTTCCTTCTTTGTAGATAAGACATAAAGTCCATGTAGTCAGTGTAACTTGGTAGGAGGAGTCCACATAGTCACTGACAACATTGTCCGAACAGCCTTTGCAAAGACGCCCGTTCTAGATACTTAGAAGATGTGTTTCCTTTTACTTCTTCAGTTTGCCAGCTGTGTAAGTGGAAGTTTAAAAAGATTTACCAAATGCCTAACCTTGAAAACAGGTATAAAAAACAGAATTGTTTTTTTAAAACAATTATAGGGAAATGGCTGAGAAGTTAAATGCATTTTTTGCCTCTGTCTTCACTGTGGAAGATGAGAAGTGCTTGCCCACTCCAGAACCGCTGATTTCAGGAGGGGTGTTGAAAGACCTGAGTCAGATTGAGGTGATGAGAGAGGAGGTCCTAAAACTGATAGACAGCTTAAAAACTGATAAATCACCAGGCCCAGATGGCATACATCCAAGAGTTCTGAAAGAACTCAAATGTGAACTTGCGGTGACTCAGTGGAAGAGCCTCTGCTTGGCATGCAAAAAGTCCCAGGTTCAATTCCCAGCATCTCCAGTGAAATGATAAGGTTGGAGGTGATGTGAAAGACCTCCGCCCGAGACCTCAGAGGGCTGCTGCTGTCCTTGAGGGACTCATGGCCTGATTCAGTCTCAGTCCGCTTTGTGTGGGTGTTCAGCCTGTTCCAAGCAGCTGCGAGTATTTCATTAGTAGAAAACACCATCGGAGATCGCCAAAAACAATATATTAAACAATTATAAAGTTGGTGGTGTCACAACAACAACATTAATGCATACTGTAACTATAATATAAGGAGCTGCGGTGGCTCAAGTGGTTAAGACGCTGAACTGCAGGCTGTGAAAGGTCAGTAGTTCAGCAGTTCGAGACTCGAGTGCTCCGGGTGACGGAGTGAGCTCTCGTCTCTAGTTCCAGCTCCTGCCAGCCTAGCAGTTCGAAAGCAAGAAATTGCAAGTGGATAAATAGGTACCGCTTCGGTGGGAAGGTAACAGCATTTCGTGCGTCTTGGTGTTTAGTCATGCCGGCCACATGACCACGGAAATGTATTCGGACAGCGCTGGTTCTTTGGCTTTGAAACGGAGATGAGCACCGCAACCCTAGAGTCGGATTCGACTGGCTTTCGAGCAAGGGAGACCTTTACCTTTACCTTTAACTATAAGAAGGCATAAGATACAATGTTTCCTCCTTTGAAGATAAGACATAAAGTCCATGTAGTCAGTGTAACTTGATAACTAGATAGGAGGAGTCCACAGAAGAAGCGAATCATAGGTTCTAACACTATGAACCTTGTGGTTTATTGAAATTGCTGCTATCAGGTTCCACTTACACAGCCGGCAAACTGGAGAAGTCGAAGTAAACCCATCTTCCAAATATCTAGAATGGGCGTCTTTGCAAAGATGTTTGGAATATGTTATGACTATGTGGACTCCTATCAAGTTTGGTACTCCTGGCCACGGCTCGCCTGACTATTGCTTCATGTTGGAAATCTACAGCGCCCCCAACGCTAAGGGCATGGTATGAAAAAGTCTGTGAACACTTTGTGATGGCAAAGATCACTGATAAGATACACAGAGCCCAAACCTCACAATCTTCCTACTCCAAATTTGAAGCTACATGGTTTCCAATCTTTTCTTATCTTACTGCGCATGATATTTTACCTACAAACGCTCACTTTCACAAATGGATCTTAATGTAACATCTTTTTTGTAGTCTTTGAATAGTGCAACATTCACTCCTTGCAATGTTTAGGTTAAATAGATCTTGGAGTATCATATGAAACCCTTGGGTGGGATTAGGTGGGTCAGTTTTTTCGATTGTTTTCGATCTATGTACTGGAAAGGCATATGTTCGTTATTGTATTTCTATATTTGAAAACTGCTTAGTGAAAGTTATTTTGAAAAATAATAAAACAATGAACAAAAAAAAAAGTTTGGTGTAGTGGTTAAGAGCCAGTTTGGTGTAGTGGTTAAGTGTGCGGACTCGTAGAACCAGGTTTGATTCCCCACTCCTCCACTTGCAGCTGCTGGATGACCTTGGGCAAGTCACAGTTCTGTCAGAGCTGTCAAAAGAGCAGTTTCTGTCAAGAGCTCTCTCAGCCCCACCTCCCTCACAGGGTGTCTGTTGTGGGGAGGGGAAGGGAAAGGGGTTTGTAAGCCTCTCTGAGACTCCTTTGGGTAGTGAAGGGCGGGGTATAAATCCAATCTCTTCTTCTTCTTTTACCTCACAGGGTGTCTGTTGTGGGGAGGGGAAGGGAAAGGAGTTTGTAAGCCGCTCTGAGACTCCCTTGAGTAGTGAAGGGCGGGGTATAAATCCAATCTCTTCTTCTTCATCATCTTATGCCTTATTATAGTTACAGTATGCTTTAATGTTGTTGTTGTGACACCACCAACTTTATAATTGTTTAATATATTGTTTTTGGCAATCTTTGATGGTGTTTCCTACTAGTGGAATTTGTATATTTGGGACTCCTGTGACCAGAGGTCATTTCGGGGGGGATCGCGGGGGATCGCAGTTCCCCCGGGTGAGGTGCGGGGGGTGGGGCACACGACGAAGCCCCGCCCCCTGCTTCCGGCCCTCATTCAGCCAGGAGGGGGCAGGAGAAGAGGGAGGGTAAGTTGCTTCCTCCCTGCCTCTCCCCACCCCTGCAGAAGGTCCCAGGTTCAATCTCTGGCATCTCCAGTTACAAAGGACCAGGCAGGAGGTGATGGGGAAGACCTTGACCTGAGACCCTGGCTCAGTGGCAGAGCCTCTGCTTGGTACGCAGAAGGTCCCAGGTTCAATCCCCGGCATCTCCAGTTATAAGGACCAGGCAGGAGGTGATGGGAAAGACCTTGACCTGAGACCCTGGCTCAGTGGCTGAGCCTGTGCTTGGCATGCAGAAGGTCACAGGTTCAATCCCCGGCATCTCCAGTTAAAAGGACCAGGCAGGAGGTGAGAATACCTTGATCCAAGACCTTGGCTCAGTGGCAGAGCCAGTGCTTTGCACGTGGAAAGTCCCAGGTTCAATCCCCACCATGTCCCATTGAAAGGACCAGACAGAAGGTGATGTGAAGGACCTCCACCTGAGACCCTTGAGAGCCACTTGCCAGTCAGAGTAGATGAGATGGACCAAGGGTCCGATTCAGCATAAGGCAGCTTCATTTGTATTCATGTGTGTTTGTTTGACCAGCAAAAGGAAACACTGTGCCATGGAATACGTAGGTAATAAGAAACTTGATGCCCAAATCTTGGTGGTGATTTCTACCTTTGGCTTCTTAAAAGGCTTGGGTGAAGTGGAGTGAGATGCAGCAGATGGAACACTGTCTCCGGGGAAGTGATGCTCTCTATTCTTGGTGCTTGGGGGACAACAGTGGGGGGGCTCCTGGAGTTCTGGCCCCACTGGGGAACCTCCTGATGGCCCCTGGGCTTGGGCCACCATGTGACACATAGAGTGTTGGACTGGATGGGCCATTGGCCTGATCCAACATGGCTTCTTTGCTGTTCTTGTGTCTGAGGCAGTGATGCTCTGTCTTCTTGGTCTCATAGGGCAACAGTGGGAGGGCTCCTGGAGTTCTGGCCCCACTGGGGAACCTCCTGATGGCCCCTGGGCTTGGGCCACTGTGTGACACATAGAGGGTTGGACTGGATGGGCCATTGGCCTGATCCAACATGGCTTCTTTGCTGTTCTTGTGTCTGAGGCAGTGATGCTCTGTCTTCTTGGTCTCATAGGGCAACAGTGGGGGGGCTCCTGGAGTTCTGGCCCCACTGGGGAACCTCCTGATGGCCCCTGGGTTTGGGCCACTGTGTGACACATAGAGGGTTGGACTGGATGGGCCAGTGGCCTGATCCATCATGGCTTCTCTGATGTTCTTGTGTCTGGGGCAGTGATGCTCTGTCTTCTTGGTCTCATAGGGCAACAGTGGGAGGGCTCCTGGAGTTCTGGCCCCACTGGGGAACCTCCTGATGGCCCCTGGGCTTGGGCCACTGTGTGACACATAGAGGGTTGGACTGGATGGGCCAGTGGCCTGATCCAACATGGCTTCTTTGCTGTTCTTGTGTCTGAGGCAGTGATGCTCTGTCTTCTTGGTCTCATAGGGCAACAGTGGGAGGGCTCCTGGAGTTCTGGCCCCACTGGGGAACCTCCTGATGGCCCCTGGGTTTGGGCCACTGTGTGACACATAGAGGGTTGGACTGGATGGGCCAGTGGCCTGATCCATCATGGCTTCTCTGATGTTCTTGTGTCTGGGGCAGTGATGCTCTGTCTTCTTGGTCTCATAGGGCAACAGTGGGAGGGCTCCTGGAGTTCTGGCCCCACTGGGGAACCTCCTGATGGCCCCTGGCAGTTGGGTTTGGGCCACTGTATGACACATAGAGTGTTGGACTGGATGGGCCAGTGGCCTGATCCAACATGGCTTCTCTTACGTGTCGTACCATGTGCTGGGGCTAAAACCGGGAAGGCCATGATCGTTGTTTGCTTTCGTGTATGAGTTCTCTGAAGGCGTTTAGTCAGCCAACTTGTTTGTTTAGTCCATTTGGAGATTTAATGGCAGCAGGATTGGCAACGAACTGCTGCCTTCGGGTAGAAGATATAGGACAATCAAAACAAGGACAAACAGATTAAAAAACAGTTTTTATTCGAGAGCTATTATTGCTTTAAATGCTGTATGAATTGGAATTTGGTGGTTTTGTTGACATTGGTGGTTAAGTTGCAATGTGAACCCTAATGGTTGTGTGAGTGTATATGAGTATGGTTGTGTGAGTGTATATGAGTATGGTTGTGTGAGTGTATATGAGTATGGTTGTGTGAGTGTATATGAGTATGCTTGTAGATCACCGAATGATTGCACCTTAATTTCGTTGTACTATGTACAATGACAATAAAGTATATTATTATTATTATTATTATTATTATTATTATTATTATTATTAGGCAATCAGGTTTGGCCTGATTCCATCGGGCTCTTTCATTTAGCTTTTACATGGCTTATTTCACATATCTGAAGCACTTGGTCAACCTTCTCACTGTAGAACGGTTCTATTAGGCTAGCTAGCATATTTCTCTGTGGAGGGTAAGAACACATCCGAGGTTTCAAGCCTCAACTCACTCGGTGGCTTCAGGCGTAACTTCTGCCTGCTGAAGAATTTGAATTCCAAAGCTTATCTCCTGTTGTTGGCACACAGCACGGCAGCTATCTAAGCCCTGGGGCATCTTGTAAATTCAGCCGCGCATTGCGTACTCATGCCACCTGGGGTTTGCTCCGACTTTTGGGCACCCTGCCATAATCCTGCTATTAATTTCCAAGGTGTGGCGTTGGTAACAACCTGGTGTCCTGCACTCAGCACAGCAACAAATTAATAAATCTCTCGTTTCCTTACAAAGTCCATTCTGGGGGCGAAGGTAGACTTTTGTAATGCTGGATGCACGCCTGGAAACTGGATGGCTGTTCTGTTTCAGAGCCATTGAAGAATCAACTTGTTTGTTTAGTCCATTTGGAGATTTAATGGAAACAGAGAAGGAAGGATTAGATGGGAAAACAGAGGCGGCGGAGCAGATACAATTTGGACCAAGGATAGACTATTTACTATGTTGTCGAACGCTTTCACGGCTGGAGTTCATTAGCTGTTGTAGATTTTCCGGGCTGTGTGGCCGTGGTCTTGGCATTGTAGGACCTGACGTTTCGCCAGCAGCTGTGACTGGCATCCTCAGAGGTATAACACAGAAAGATGGAGGACTCTCTGTCAAGGGGAGACTTCATTAGCATGTTCACAGCCTGGGGAACTGCTACAAGATTACCTGCCTACCATTTTTCTTCTTCTCACCTCAATACAGAGAGTACACCGGTGGAGGCGCGATCACACATCAGGAAAATGCGGCTAGAACCGGAGCACCAGGAAAACACCACTTGGGGACCTGGTAGCAGAATACTCTGGTTTAAAGGGGGTTTGAGCCAGTTGGCAACGGCTAGGGACGGGAGGCAGATGTTGGCTGTGTGATCGCGCGTAAATAGTCCGTTTGTAACCGGCACGTATACTGGCTCAAATGGCCCGTCTGAACGCGCCCTGTAACCATCAAAATAGGGCATGGTTTCCAGTCCTGAAAAACACAAAATGGTGTACATCTTACAGCAGCACTACAGATAAGATTAAGAATTTCAACAGCCCATCCATATGCAAAAGAACCTCCTCAGGAAAGCTCCTCCATTAGCATGTCACAGCCCAGGGAACTCCTACAAGAGAGTGACTCAGCCCTACCCCACCTTCCTGAGTAGATGGAAATTACCTGCCTACCATTTTTTCTTCTTCTCACCTTGACACAGAGAGTATTCCATCTTTCTGTGTTATCCCTCTGAGGATGCCAGTCACAGCCGCTGGCAAAACGTCAGGTCCTACGATGCCAAGACCACGGTCACACAACCCGGAAAATCTAAAACAGCTATTGAACTCCGGCCGTGAAAGCCTTCGTCTTACTTGATTAGCATGTAAATACAGTGAAGAAGCAATGTCAACTAAGGAATGACTACCAAAGAGAGCAATGGAAGGGGTGGGGGTGGGCCTTGGAGAGGGATGGCCCACGGTCCACTCTTAGAGGCTTCGTGACCAGTGTGCCCTCTAAGCTGAGTTAATGTGAGCTAGCTCCCAGTTCTTTAGCCTCCAGCTCGCTCATTTTTGCTCACAAGACTCCACAGCTTAGAGGGAGCGTTGATTGCAACCAGCCCCCCCCCCAAGCCTCTGCACTAGGAAGAAACATCCCTGACCGGCATTGGCAAGGAGATGTTGGAAAGACGCAGGGATGCAACCAGGCGAGGTTGTGAGCAATGCTCCCTCCAAGCTGTGGAGCCTTGTGAGCAAAACGTCTACCTTGTGAGCGACTGGCATTAAAGTTGTGAGTGAGCAATTTGGCTACTGCATCAATTAGTTTGCTCTGGAGCCCCATCCTTCCCGAGCGAAGACCAAAAATGGGTGAGCCGGAGGCTAAAAAACTGTGAGCTAGCTCACACCAACTTGGCTTAGAGGGAACACTGGTCACAAGCAACGCTCCCTCTAAGCTGTGGAGTCCTGTGAGCAAAAATTCTGCCTTGTGAGCTGCCGGCATTGAAGTTGGGAGCGAGCGATTTGGCTACTGCATCACTTAACTTTGCTCTGGGGCCCTCCTTCCTGAGCTAAGACAAAAATGTGAGCTACTGGCATTATTAATTTATTAATTAATTTATTTATGACATTAGATTTACTAGGCCGCCCTTCCCTGCAAGTAGGGCTCAGAGCGGCTTCCAACAAGTAATATGCAATCTCACAAAAGGACATTAAAACAGTCCAATAAACAATAGTAGATAAAGACAGTACATATGCAATGCTTAAGGTGGCGGAAAATCCTAGCTCCCCGGCCTCCCAGGGGTTACGGGGAATGGGGAATAAGACGAAAGGGCCAGAAGGAAGTCCCGTCGCTGTCCTCAGCCAAAAGCCGAGCGAAAAGCCAAAAGACCTGAGAGAAAAGATGGCATTATAATGCTTTAAATAAATTATGCCAAAGTTTGAACCGGCCAACCACGCTCGACCGCGGAGCTCTTCCCTCATGCCATGTTGCTATGCAGCCAAACCAGGATCATGAACTTAATCAATATTATCCTCCATAGTTCCCTGCAGACTGCAAAGAGGGGTCAGGTGGCCACAGGTAGGCCTTTGTAACGTCAGACATCTTTCATTTCCAGGATCAGTCGTATGATGTGGGGAGGGAGAGGGCATGTTTCTGTGTGTGTGTCAGAGAGAGAGAGAGTCCGATCAGACACCTCATTAGATCCTCAGGCACGATTGCCTCACGGATCTTCTCTTTTTTTAATGTTTTATTTGTAATTTTCACTTCATCACAAATATATCAGTTACATTAATTGGTTACAATATTGTTTATGAGAACGTATTGTTCATATCTATATACGTACATACATTTATCTTGCAGTGAGTCCATTATATACATTCAATCCATTTATAAACATTTTTTAAAAATATCTTACCATCTTTTCCTTGTAGTAATCAACCACATCTAACAATTTCTTAGCTATTTCTTCTCTTGTTGGGATTTTTTCTAGTTTCCGATATTTAGCTATTAATATTCTGGCTGCTGTAAGAATACAGGTCAAAAGATATACATCATTCTGTTCACAGCAACTAGGAATTATATTTAGTAGATGAATCTCTGGTAACATTTTCAAGTTGATATTTAATATTTCCATTATTATCTTATTTACATTTTGCCAATATTTATGAATTTTACCGCATCTCCACCACATGTGGAAGAAGGTTCCTACATTAGATTTACATCTCCAGCAGTTTCTTGACTTTGTTTTATATGCTTTGGCCATCCTATCAGGTGTCCAATACCACCTATGGAATATTATTATATATATTTTCTTTAAGGGCGACTGCTCTCATTGACTTTAGCAGCCTTCCATATCTTGAACCATTCATCTATTTGGACATTGTAGCCAGAATCCTGCATCCACGCCACCATTGAGTTCTTTATTGTTTCATCCTGCATAAGACCTTCTAATAGGAAATTACATACTTTTTGTATTAATTTGTCACTGGAAGAAAGCCATATTTTATCCAATTCAGACTTAGTCTGAATCTAAAGGTAATGTCCAGACATTAAGAGTTGTGAGGGAGTGATTTGGCTACTGCAGAAATTAGTCTGCTGTGGAGCCCTCCCTTCCTGAGCTAAGACAAAAATGTGTGAGCCGGAGGCTAAAAAACTGTGAGCTAGCTCACACCAACTCAGCTTAGAGGGAACACTGGTCACAAGCAATGCTCCCTCTAAGCTGTGGAGTCCTGTGAGCAAAAATTCTGCCTTGTGAGCTACTGGCATTAAGAGTTGTGAGGGAGCGATTTGGCTACTGCATAAATTAGTCTGCTCTGGAGCCCTCCTTCCTAGGCTAAGGCAAAAATGGGTGAGCCGGAGGCTAAAAAACTGTGAGCTAGCTCACACTAGTTCAGCTTAGAGGGAACGCTGGTTATGAGTTGCGTGGCACCCTCCAGGCCCGATGGCATAGCGGAGAGGTTATAATTTGAGTTTCCAAGGCATTCGTCCGGAGGGAGAGGGTGGAGAGGGCAAAGCAGTCACTCCGGAGTACGACTAGCAAGGTGAAATGAAGAGCCTTTTTGTTCAGATCCGTACGTATTCTGCGATGGTCCTGTACCAAGTGCATCCTGGGAATCTTGGCTCTTAATTTCCTCCCCCCCCCAAAAAAAAAGCGCCTCTTGAAACCTTGTGGGTCACCCCTGGAGCAGGGGTCCCCAACCTTTTCGAGCCAGTGAACACCTTTGGAATACCGACGCGGCATGGTGACCACAGGCACAAAATGGCCGCCCCGGGAGGCAGAGCCGGCCACAAAATGGCCGCCCCAGCTGAACTTCAGCCATGCAGTGAAGATGCTCGTGCTGCCGCCAAAGCAATATTTTTTTAAAAAATCCGTGCAGCCAGTCAGAAGCCTTGCCAGGTAAAAGTCCTACCTGGCCTCAAACACTTCCTAAAAAAATGCTGGGCAGGCTCCAAAAAAGGTGTTGCTGGGCGCCTTGATGCCCCCGGGCACCGCGTTGGGGACTCCTGCCTTGAAGAAGC
Organism: Gekko japonicus; assembly: GCF_001447785.1. NCBI lineage: Eukaryota > Metazoa > Chordata > Lepidosauria > Squamata > Gekkonidae > Gekko > Gekko japonicus. The sequence continues at coordinate 140,552 of NW_015159807.1, forward strand.
TTCAGAACAAGTGTACACAAATTCAGCTTCCAAAGTCCTCTTTGGCCCAGAAGATGGATTTCCTTGGCACAGAGTTTCCTGTAAACACAAAGTCTTTTGGCACCGCAAACAAACTGGCTGCAAGTGCTTGTGTTTCGCAGTTTGTTTCCCCAGCCATGGCTTTGTGAAGCATTGTTTTTGGGTTTAGCTCTGCGTAGATGTTTTGTCCTCCTCTACGGGAGGAACTTCCTTTCTTCTCTTTCGTAAACTCAGGCCTTGCGTTTCATTCTGACAATGGGCTTCTTGTTTCCCTTTGAGTGTTGCGTCCGTCCGGTAGGACAGCTCCGTGGAACTGCCCCAACATGTGACCGGGACGCTGCAGTCCAGCCGTACTTTAACTCCTTGCGCAGCTTTTCCTTTTTGCTCCTGAGCGTAGGGCCTTGATGGTGGCATCCCTTGACGGTGAGGGCGGGTGGGTCAGGTGCTTGGGGTGATGGAGCGGCCAAATGTTTCATCTGGGGACCGGGTGAGAGGGCATGGCAGGCTTTTTAAATTTTCAAATTTTCATTATTATTTACTGAAGTACATATATAAATGACAGTGGCATACCTAAATGAAAACATAAGGGCATTAGGGTTACAATATAATGCTGATTTTTGTTGTTGTTAGCAAGTTAACTATTGACAGATAAAGATAAGGGACACGGAGCTACAACATCTGTAAGAGAAAAATCATAACTGTGTATTGTAGTATCTAAAACAGAGGCTGTCAAACATAAGGCCCGGGGGCCGGATCCGGCCCATCCAGGGCTCTTGAGACCCAGTTTGGTGTAGTAGTTAAATGTACGGACTCTAATCTGGGAGAACCGGGTTTGAATCCCCACTCCTCCACGTGCACCTGGCTGGATGACCTTGGGCAAGCCATAGTTCTGTCAGAGCTGTTCTTGAAAGGGCAGTTTGTGTCAGAGTACTCTCAGCCCCATCCACCTCACAGGGTGTCTGTTGTGGGGAGGGGAAGGGAAAAAGGAGTTTGTGAGCCGCTCTGAGACTCCTTTGGGTAGTGAAGGGCAGGGTATAAATCCAATCTCTTCTTCTTCTTCTTCTTTTACCTCACAGGGTGTCTGTTTTGGGGACGGGAAGGGAAAGGAGTTTGTGAGCCGCTCTGAGACTCCTTTGGGTAGTGAAGGGCAGGGTATAAATCCAATCTCTTCTTCTTCTTCTTCTTTTACCTCACAGGGTGTCTGTT
>NW_015159807.1:142564-150455 GCF_001447785.1 Gekko japonicus
CTCTTTCCCCGCGAAGAAAGGCTAAAGCGCTTGGGGCTCTTTAGCTTGGAGAAACGACAGCTGAGGGGTGACATGATCGAGGTTTACAAGATTATGCATGGGATAAAGCAGTTCGAGAAAGAAGTACTTTTCTCCCTTTCTCACAAGACAAGAACTCGTGGGCACTCCATGAAATTGCTGAGCGGTCGGGTTAGAATGGATAAAAGGAAGTCCTTCTTCACCCAAAGAGTGATCAACATATGGAATTCACTGCCACGGGAGGTGGTGGCGGCCACAAGCGTGGATGTTTTCAAGAGGGAATTAGATAAGCATATGGAGCAGAGGTCCATCAAGGGCTAATAGCCACAAGGTATAGATAGGAACTCTCCTTCTGAGGCAAGGGACGCTCTGTATTCTTGGTGCTTGGGGGGGGGGGCAGCAGTGGGAAGGCTCCTGGTGTCCTGGCCCCACTGCTGGACCTCCTGATGGCACCTGGTCTTTTGGCCACTGTGTGACAGATTGTTGGACTGGATGGGCCATCGGCCTGATCCAACATTGGCTTCTTATGCTGTGCATTGTAATATCTAAAAGATAAGCCAGGCTACTCCCTGCCCTCAGAAGAGTGCACGTACAATGAAAACAAAAAGTAAATATTGAAATCGAAGGTAGGAAGGGAATGCCATCAGTTCATAGAGGTCTCAACACCTGGCAGTTCCAGGGCGCGGCAGGCTGTCAGCGCCTTCTTGCACCCGTGAGCCGAGAGAGGCCAGCCGTGTGGGGATGTAGATGGTGCACGGAGCCGGCACCATGCACAGGACATTTCGTACACCTCCTTTCAAAGGTTCCTTGACCCGGATAGGTCAAGCCGAGCCGATTTCATTACACTGGAAGTTAAACAGGGTCGGCCCTGGTTTGTACTCGGAGGGGCCACCACCGAGGAAGCCCAAAGTCGCTACGCAGAGGCAGGCAATGGCAGACCACCTCTGTTCATCTCTCTACTTGACCTGGAAGGCCCATGCTGTCCCGATCTCATCAGGTTTTGAAAGCTAAGCAGGGTCAGCCACCAAGGAAGACGAGGGTTGGTACACAGAGGCAGGCAATGGCAGACCACCTCTGAATGTCTCTTGCCTTGACCCGGACAGCCCGGGCTAGCCCGATCTCATCAGCTCTCGGAAGCTAAGCAGGGTCGGTCCTGGTTATTTCTTGAATGGGAGACCACCAAGGAAGTCCAGGCTCGCTACGCAGAGACAGGCAATGGCGAATCTCTGTATGTCTCTTGCATTGAAAACCCCTGGCTGTGACTGGATGGGACTTTCCACCAGCAGCCTACCACCTGCCTGCAATGAGGCATATGCACTTAGTGTCAAAGCAGTGATATTCCCTTTCCTTTGGTGTAGTGGTTAAGAATGCAGTCCTTTAGGAAAGAAATTTAGAAAGATTGAAGGTCAAAGGAGACGGGGACGGCAAAGGATGAGATGGTTAGACAGTGTCATAGTTGCAATGAACATGAAGTTGAGCAAACTTCAGAGGACGGCGGAAGGGCCTGGCGTGATCTGGTCCATGGGGTCGCGAGGAGTCGGACTCGACTGTGCGACTGAACGACAACAACAAATTGTCACAAGAAAAGAAAAAAGTTTCAGTTTTGTTTTTGAATGTGGGTGGGTATTCTGCTTGTATTAATTGTTTGGATACGCTATATTTTTAATAGGCTAGCTGTGATCATTTCATGCCAAGTAAAACTGTCCATAGTCCTATTTTATGTTCCTAAAGTAATGGAATGACTTTCAGTCTGGAAAAGAAAAAAGAAGTGCTAATGTAGCATTTTTTTCCAATTTTCCCGAAAATTTCCGTTTTTTTCCCGAGCTTCAAAATTTCTGGAAATTTTACATCTCTAGAGACTCCTGCCAACCTAGCAGTTCGAAAGCAAGAAATGGCAAGTCGATAAATAGGGACCACTTCGGTGGGAAGGTAACAGCGTTCCATGTGCCATGGTGTTTAGTCATGCCGGCCACATGACCACGGAGACGTCTTCGGACAGCGCTGGCTCTTGGGCTTGGAAACGGAGATGAGCACCGCAACCCTAGAGTCGGACTCGACTGGCTTTCGAGCAAGGGAACCTTTAGAGACCACCCATGAAGTCCAGGGTTGCTACGCAGAGGCAGGCCATGGCAAGCCACCTCTGTTCAGGCCTTTAAAACCCCATGGGGTTGCTGTAGATTGGCCTTCCACCACCGCAAGCAACACGAGACAGGAGATCAGAGCGGCAGTTCTCAGAAACGTCTCGTTCAGGGAATGCCGTAGCGGGGTTGCTTTCCTGGTCCAAAAGGGCAGTGGAGCTCTGTAGGCAATCCTCCCTGTGTGTGTTTGCATGGTTGCCTAGCAGTGGACCAGCAGCCCCCCACCCGGGTAAAAGCGTGGCCCTGTGACCTGCCCTCATTGTTTAGGCGGGGTCATTTGACTCCTGAGCGCTTTCAATTGTGGTTGTTTAGCAGCAGGCGAGTTTCCAGAAATGCGCTTAGTTGTTAAACCCCTGCTTTTTTCCCCAAGAGCTCCCTTCCCAGGGTTTGGCTAGGCTCACGCCGGGGAAAGATATAGATGGCATTTGGAATATTTCATGCTGTCCGGGGAGGTATATTCCGAAACCAATCTTGCTCGGCCGCCCCTCTATATATGAGGGTTTCAGTGGGTAGCCATGTTGGCCTGCAGTCGGGCAGGTAGATTCAAGTCCAGTAGCAGAGAGAGACCCAATAAGATTTCCGGGTAAGACATTCCACTGCTGACCTATAAGTTGGGAGTCCTCTTCTGCTTAAGGTGATAGCTGTATGAGAAGTACTAGATAGATCGAGAGAGAGTGGGAGTCCTCAAACAGAAAAGCTTCAAGGGGAGATTCCAACGTGAGACTGCGGAACTGGAGCTCATTCACAAATTCAGAACAGTGCACCCAACCTCCGCCCGGGCCGAATAGGAACATGAGCTTCTTATCTCACCACAGCTAGACTAAATAAATTCGAATCCAGTAGCACCTTAGAGACCCACAAGGGTGTTTTGGGGTATAAGCTTTTGGGTGTCAAAGCTGCCATCGTCAGATCTGTAGATCCCACGACAGGTGCAAATTTTCTGCCCCTAAGCATCTCTCCTCCGCAATAAAACATTACAGTTTGCATTGGACCTCTGCATCCTGGCTCCCTTTGTTGCCGCACCTTTCCCATCTTCATGCTAGGATATAAGGACTCGGGGAATCTGAATTTGAACTTGTATCTGACGAAGGGAGCTTTAGCTCTCAGAAGCTCATACCCTGAAACCTTGTTGGTCCCTAACGTGCTACTGGACTCGAATCTAGAAGAAGAAGAGATTCGATTTATACCCTGCCCTTCAGTCGGAGTCTCAGAGTGGCTTATAATCTCCTTTCCCTTCCCTTCCCAACAACAGACACCCTGTGAGGCTGAGAGGTGGGGCTGAGAGAGCTCTTTCCAGAACTGTTCTTGAGAGAGCAGCTCTGAAAGAGCTTGTGACTGACCCAAGGTCACACCAGCAGCTGCATGTGCTGGAGTGGGGAATCAAACCTGGTTCTCCCAGAGTAGAAGAAGAAGAGATCGGATTTCTACACCGCCTTTCACTCGGAGTCTCAGAGCGGCTTACAAACTCCTTTCCCTCCCCCTCCCAACAAGAGACATCCTGTGAGCAGTGTTCCCTCTAAGCTGAGTGAGTGTGAGCTAGCTCACAGTTTTTTAGCCTCCGGCTCACACACTTTTTGTCTCAGCTCTGGAAAGATGGCTCCAGAGCAAACTAATTGATGCAGCAGCCAGATCGCTCGCTCACAACTTTAATGCCCGTAGCTCACAAAGTAGAATTTTTGCTCACAGGACTCCACAGCTTAGAGGGAGCATTGCCTGTGATGTAGGTGGGGCTGAGAGAGCTCTTTCCAGAACTGCTGTTGAGAGGGCAGCTCTGAAAGAGCTTGTGACTGGCCCAAGGTCACCCAGCAGCTGCATGTGGAGGAGTGGTGAATCAAACCTGGTTCTCCCAGATTAGAGTTCGCCCTCCTAACCACTACACCAAACTTTCTACCCGTATCTTCTGCCCGGGGCTTCCCTTTTGAGGCAGGTGCTTGCCCCACCAGAATGGGGATCCGGCCAGCTTTCCAAAAAGTGACTTTGGATGACGTTGGCTTTCTAAAATCTGAAATGGAGACCGTTGTTTTGCGAGGCAACTGCACAGCCTCGGAGGTCATAAAGCACCTCCCCGATTCAGAGGAAAGGTGTCCTGGCCTTTGAGCAACGTTTAATGGAATAAGAGGTTTCTCTGCAGGCAAAAAAAGAAAACAGTTATGAGGAACCGGTTTCTCTGCTTACTTGTGCCCTGAGGGCTACGCATTAGTATTGCATCACTGCACATGCTGAATGATGTTCCCCAGGGTTAGCCTCCGTGAGCATCCAAAGTTCAAAATACTTGGGGGAAAGTGTCCTGCTGTATAATAAAGCTTTTACAGAGAAGTCTGTAGTCGCAGTTAACAGACCCTGACTCTCTTCGGAGGCCTCTGTTGTAAAAAGGCACCGGGTGCTATCCAACTGGAACAGCCAGTTGAAGATTCTCCCATGTGTTTGATCAGAATGAGCTTCTGGCTGGGGGACAATGAAGTTTCTGGAAGTATCATAAGAACATAAGAGACGCCAGTGTTGGATCAGGCCAGTGGCCCATCCAGTCCAACACTCTGTGTCAAACAGTGGCCAAAACCCAAGGGTTATCTGGAGGTCCACCAGTGGGGCCAGAGCTCCAGAAGTCCTCCCATTGTTGCCCCCCAAGCACCACAAAGACAGAGCATCACTGCCCCAGACATAAGAACGCAAGAGAAGCCATGTTGGATCAGGCCAGTGGCCCATCCAGTCCAACACTCTTTGTCACACAGTGGCCAAAACCCAGGGGCCATCGGGAGGTCCACCAGTGGGTCCAGAACTCCAGAACCCCCCCCCCCACTGTGGTCCCCCAAACACCAAGAATGCAGAGCATCAGGACATAAGAAAAACCATGTTGGATCAGGCCAATGGCCCATCCATAAGAACATAAGAGATGCAAATGTTGGATCAGGCCAATGGCCCATCCAGTCCAACACTCTGTGTCACACAGTGGCCAGAAATACCAGTGCCATCAGGAGGTTCACCAGTGGGGCGTTAGGTTAAAATTATATCCAGTCCAACACTCCTTGTCTCACAGTGGCCAAAACCCAGGGGCCATCAGGAGGTCCACCAGCGGGGCCAAAACTCCAAAAACCCTCCCACTGTGGCCCCCCAAACACTAAGAATGCAGAGCATCAGAACATAAGAAAAACCATGTTGGATCAGGCCAGTGGCCCATCCAGTCCAACACTATCTGTCACACAGTGGCCAAAACCCAGGGGCCATCAGGAGGTCCACCAGCGGGGCCAGAACTCCAGAAGTCCTCCCACTTCTGCCTCCCAAGCACCAAGGATACAAAGCGTCACTTCCCCCGACATAGTGTTCCATCTATGCCTTGTTGCCAGTAGCCATCCATGGACCTCAGCTGCATATTTTTATCCACTCCTTAGCAGGAGATTGAAAAAACTGCTCTCTTTCTCTATGGCTAACCCGTACTGCTGGACTTGGAAAATTTTCAGCCTTTTAGCCCTTTGTGTCGTTCATGGTTCCCCAACACGGTGCCCGTGGGCGCCACGATGCCCGCTGTCTTTAGAAACAGTCGGGGCCGAATGGGGCTCCTGCCCAGTTGGCCATTGGGAATCTGATTGGCTGGATAGATGAACACAGCCACAGTGTTGGTTTTCTTCTCTCACTTAATCCCACTGTATTTTTTCTTAATTAGTTCTCTTGTCCTGGGCACTTGCACTTTCTCTATGTGTCCCTGTGCGGCTGGCTGTACGGTTATGCCCACCATGCTCTGTCAGAATTCCAGGGGCTCAAAAAGGTTGGGGACCCCTGAGGGTAAAGTCAGAGGTGGGCTGATACATTGGACTCCTCTTTCCAGCGTTCCCTCTAAGCTGAGTGAGTGTGAGCTAGCTCACGGTTTTTTTTAGCCTCCGGCTCACAGCTTTGTTGCCTTGGCTCAGGAAGGAGGGCTCCAGAGCAAACTAATTTGGGCAGTAGCCGAATTGCTCGCTCTCAACTTTAATGGCCAGCAGCTCACAAAGTAGGATTTTTGCTCACAGGACTCCACAGCTCAGAGAGAGCTTTGGTTATGACCACTCCAGGGTTCTCTAACAACTCAGGGGCCTTCTCCCTTTCCTTCTCCTTTAATGAATTCTCACCGGCTCTTAATGTGGAGAATGCCGAATCACAGCGAAGTGTTAGGTTAAAATTATATACCGATTTTTATGAGGTTATTTGTGGTTTATCATATAACTGATAAGCAATGCTCCCCTCTAAGCTGTGGAGTCTTGTGAGCAAAATTGCACTTTGCAAGCGACTGGCATTAAAGTTGTGAGCGAGCGACTTGGCTGCTGCCTAAATGAGTTTGCTCTGGAGCCACCCTTCCTGATCGAAGATGAAAACAGATGAGCCGGAGGCTAAAAAACCTGTGAGCTAGCTCACACTGACTCAGCTTAGAGGGAACACTGCCGATAAGACTGATAAACCAGGATAAAAATGTTAATGTTTTCGGAAAAAATGGTGGACTGTGGGGTAGGTTGTTATAGTGGTCTTTAAAGTTATAATGTTTCATAAGAATTCAAGTATTTGAATGTATTGCCTGTTATATTTGGAAAACATGCCCTTTATACTACATTTTGGTAATTTTACCTTTTATTCTTCTCGTACCCCTTTTCTTTATTCTGTCTTCCCTCAAAAAGTTCAAAATAAAAAGAGTGATATAGCAGAGAATGCGGAATCCTCAGGCTGTTTGGTGGCTGGTCGTCTTCTTTTTTAAATCCACAAACTAATCTTTTTTTTTTTCTGCATATCCAGGGAGCAGCCGCTCCCCATAAAAATGTACCTGGATGTAGGGCCCCAGTTTATCTCTGGGTGTCCTTGTCTTATTCCCTTCTCGACTGGCAAAAGCCTGTTCTTGACTTCTAGGTACCATAACAGTTTGGTGTAGTGGTTAAGTGCGCGGTTAAGTAGCCAGTTTGGTGTCGTGGTTAAGTGCGCGGACTCTAATCTGGAGAACTGGGTTTGGTTCCCCACTCCTCCTCCACATACAGCCAGATGGGTGACCTTGGGCAAGCCATAATTCTGGCACAGCTGTTCTTGAAAAAGAGCAGTTTCTGTCAGAGCTCTCTCAGCCCCACCTACCTAGCCACAGGGTGTCTGTTGTGGGGAGGGGAAGGGAAAGGAGTTTGTAAGCCGCTCTGAGACTCCTTTGGGTAGTGAAGGGCGGGGTATAAACCCAATCTCTTCTTCTTCTTCTTTTACCTCACAGGGTGTCTGTGGTGGGGAGGGGAAGGGAAAGGAGTTTGTAAGCCGCTCTGAGGCTCCCTTGAGTAGTGAAGGGCGGGGTATAAATCCAATCTCTTCTTCTTCTTAATTTTTTTTTATTTTGATTTATAGCCCGCCCTCTTCTGTACAACAGGGCTCAGAGCAGGTTGCAGGATCCTTAATGCTATTTAAGCTACCAGACAAATATTTACTTTTTGCATTTTAGTAATAGTACACTTAGATTTTGAAAGCTGATTTAACTGTTATAGTTTGGTTATAATAACTACCTGGTTATGATTGTAAGGGTTTGTTTATTGTAAATTTTTAAATTTCTTCTTGTTACTGCTCTATTTTATGACTGTAAGTTATATTGAAAAATAAAAAAGTGTTGGTTTAAAAAAAACACTCCATACAATCAAAACATTAAATAATTCTACAAGAAGGGGGACCCACAATACTCGTGGGGGTGGGGGGAGACGCTCTACGGGACAAGGAAGCAGCCGTAGGTGAGCCTTCTCCCCTCCCCCCCC
>NW_015159807.1:150657-164381 GCF_001447785.1 Gekko japonicus
CGAGGCCTTGCCGGTCGGCCAAGCCTACTCCCCTCCCCCTCCCCTCCCACCGTTGCCGTTCCAAGAGCGTTCCCTGCGCATGCTTTTTTTTGAAATTTCAGTATCCCCCCTATAGTTTTTTTACAGTTTTTACATTTTTCTGCACATCTGGGGATCGCCCCAGATGTGCAGGAAAATCTCCCTGCCCCCCAGGTGCCCCCGATGTGCGGGCTTAGATATTTGCTATTAGATATATTGCTGCGGTGGCTCAAGTGGTTAAGATGCTGAACTGCAGGCTGTGGAAGGTCGGTAGTTCAGCAGTTCGAGACCCGAGTGTGCCGCATGACAGAGTGAGCTCCCGTCTCTAGTTCCAGCTCCTGCCAACCCAGCAGTTTGAAAGCAGGAAATTGCAAGTAGATAAATAGGTACCACTTCGGTGGGAAGGTCACAGCGTTCCGTGCGCCTTGGGGTTTAGTCATGCCGGCCACATGACCACGGAAACGTCTTCGGAGAGCGCTGGCTCTTTGGCTTTGAAACGGAGATGAGCACCGCAACCCTAGAGTCAGACTCGACTGGCTTTCGAGCAACGGAAACTTTTACCTTTATTAGATATATAGATAATGCAATAAATACAATAGAACAAAAACAATCTACGCAGCTAATAGATGACGTAAGAATGATGTAAGAATACCCGGGGGGGGGGGGAGGAATATCCCAAAGTTCGCCTAATATGCGAGAAGAGGGGAGGCCAGTCTCAGGTGGAAGAACCGTTGCTGCCTTCAGCCGGGTAGGCATGGCGAAACAACTGCATTTTACGGGCCCTGCAGAACTGAATCAGATCCCACAGGGATCAGCGGTAGGGTTTGATAGGACCCAAGATATAGATCTGTGGTGGGGCCTTGTTTGGAACCTGCTGTGCAGTCCTGGTCCCCGTACCTCAAAACGGACACTGCGAAGCTGGAAGACGAGCAGAGGAGGGCGTCCAAGACGGCGAGGGGGTCGGAGCCCCTCCCCCGTGAGGAAAGGCAGAAGAGTCTCTGGGACTTCTCAGTTGAGGAAAGAGACCACTGATTGGGGGCACATGAGAGAGATGTATAAAGTGATGCCTGGAGTGGAGAAAGTTGACAAAGAGAACCTTTTATCCCTCTTCCAAACTACAAGAACTCGAGGGGCATCCAGCAAAGCCGATGGGCCATCATTCAGGACGGACAAAAGATAATACGACTTTCCACAGAGAGCGATTTCAATGTGGAATTTGCTGCCAGAGGAGGTAATGTGGTCAAAGGAATAAACAGCTTTCAAAGGGGATTGGATAGATTCATGGAGGGTAAGCCTAACAGTGGTTACTAGCCACGGAGACTGAGCGGAACCTCCAGATTCAGACGCAGTCAACCTCTGAATCCCAAAGCCAGGAGGCAACATCAGGGGAAGGCCTCGGCCTCTATGCTCTGTTGTTGGGCCCTGTGTGAGACAGGAGGCTGGACTAGAGGAACCCTCCCTGGTCTGACCCAGCAGGGCTCTTCTGGTGTCCTTCTCAGGGGAAGGCCTCGGCCTCTCTGCCCTGTTGCTGGCCCTCCAGAGGGACTGGCTGGCCCCTGTGTGAGACGGGAGGCTGGACTGGAGGGACCCTCCCTGGTCTGGCCCAGCAGGGCTCTTCTGGTGTCCTTCTCAGGGGAAGGCCTCGGCCTCTCTGCCCTGTTGCTGGCCCTCCAGAGGGACTGGCTGGCCCCTGTGTGAGACGGGAGGCTGGATTAGAAGGGACCCTCCCTGGTCTGACCCAGCGGTGCTCTTCTGATGTTCTTAAGAGAATGCATCCTCCTTTGCCTTAACAGCTGTTGGCATCTTATCTGGGGCAGGAGCTGTGTGTGGGGGGGGCGGGCGTGTTGTTTGCTGTTAAAGCTGGTCATTCAAGTTCAACTAACTTCCCGCCCCCCCTTTTGATTTTCCACAGGAAGTTCATGATTTGCTGAGCGACTACGAACTCAAGTACTGTTTTGTGGACAAGTACAAGGGAACCGGTGAGTAAAACACACACCAGTTTTTCGGGCTACTGTGTGGTGTGCAGGCCATGCTCAGTTTCACAGGTGCAAGATAACAGCCTCCTGAGATCTGCCGAATCTCAGCTTCCCCGGTCATGTGAGTAAAAGACCTTTCAGTGTCGAGTGGGTACCGTACACAATGGAGATTCTTTTTCATTATTTTCCACTTGGGGCTTTCTTGTCACTCTAACCTGAATGGCCCAGGCCAGCCAGACCTTGTCAGATTTTGGAAGCTAAGCAGGGTCGGCCCGGGTTAGTACTTCGATGGGAGACGACCCAGGAAGCCCAGGGTTGCTACGCAGAGGCAGGCAACGGCAAACCCACCTCTCTTTGTCTCTTGCCTTGACCTGGATAGCCCAGGCTAGCCTGATCCCATCAGATCTTGGAAGCTAAGCAGGGTCGGCCCTGGTTAGTACTTAGTACTTCGATGGGAGACCACCAAGGAAGCCCAGGGTTGCTATGTAGAGGCAGGTGAGGGCAAACCACCTCTGAACCTCTCTTGCCTTGAAAACCCAATGGGGTTGCTATAGGACGTCAGACCTTGAAAGCTGTGCAAGGTGAGCCCCGATCAGTACTTGGATGGGAGACCAGCAAGGAAGTCCAGGGTCACTACAACTAGGGATGTGCCTAGAGCATCCCCGAAAATGGCACATTCAGACCCCTTTCGGGCTGCTGCAGGCCGATTCAGATTCTCTGATCTGAATCGGCTTGCCGCCGAATTTCGGCAGCAATTCAGCTGCATTATATCCTATGGGCCATTGAAGTAAATGGCGAAAACATAGGGTATATTCTGGGGGCTGGAGAGGAGGGGGTTTGAAGGAGAGGCTCCATACTCGCAGGGTAGCTGCTGGAGCCCCTCCCCAAGACACCAACCAAGTTTGAAGAACGTTGGACCAGGGGGTCCAATTCTGCGGGCCCCCAAACAGGTTGCCCCTATCCCCTCTATTGTTCTCTACAGCGGGAAAAAAGTTTGTGAGCCAGTTTTTGCCCATCCCTAGAGCAGTGCTCCCTCTAAGCTGTGGAGTCTCGAGAGCAAAAATTCCACTTTGTGAGCTCCTGGCCTTAAAGTTGTGGGCGAGCCATTTGGCTACTACATAAATTAGTTTGCTCTGGAGCCCTCCTTCCTGAGCGAAGGCAAAAATCTGTCAGCCAGAGGCTAAAAAACTGAGCTACCTCACACTGACTCGGCTTAGAGGGAACACTGCCCTCGAGGCCACCAAGGAAGCCCAGGGTAGCAACACAGGGGCGGGAAGTGGCAAACCGCCTCTGTCCACCTCCTGCTCCATCCGCCCTGGATGGCCCAGGGTGGCCCGATCCCATCAGGTCCCGGAAGCTGAGCAGGGTCGATCCTGGCTAGTACTTGGATGGGAGACTGCCAAGGAAGTCCGGGGTGGCTACGCAGAGGCAGGCAAGGGCAAGCCACCCCTGGATGTCTCTGGCCGTGAAAACCCTATGGGCTCGCCACCACCAGCATGCTTGTTTGTCAGTTCAGTCTTTCCTCTCTGAGTGTATGTGTGTGGGGGGGGAGTGGTCTTTAGTTGTGCACTGTGGACTTTGGTGGAGTGGTCAGGTGAGCGGACTCTAATCTGGGAGAACCGGGTTTGATTCCCCACTCCTCCACTTGCACCTGCTGGGTGACCTTGGGTCAGTCACAAGTTCTCTCAGAGCTGTCCTTGAAAAAAGAGCAGTTTCTGTCAGAGCTCTCTTAGCCCCACCTACCTCACAAGGTGTCTGTCGTGGGGAGGGGAAGGGAAAAGAGTTTCTAAGATGCTCAGACTCCTTTGGGTAGTGAAGGGTGGCGTATAAATCCAATCTCTTTTTCTTCATCATCTGGGAGAACTGGGTTTGATTCCCCACTCCTCCACTTGCAGCTGCTGGATGACCTTTGGCAAGCCATAGTTCTGTCAGAGCTGTCCTTGAAAGGGCAGTTCTGGAAAGAGCTCTCTCAGCCCCACTGACCTCGCAGGGTGTCTGTTGTGGGGAGGGGAAGGGAAAGGAGTTTGTAAGCCGCTCTGAGACTCCTTTGGGTATGGAAGAGCAGGGTATAAAAACTTCTTTTTCTTCTTTCTTCTTCTTCTTCTGTAGTATACTTGTGTTCATACAATATTGTCAAAATCTCACAAACAAAAAATTTGTTGCATGTTCATTTGTAGCATTGTAATAAGATAATCTTTCTTTTGTTTTATATAGAAAAGCTTGCAGAAGCTCAGCGGAGGTTTGCTACACTACCTTCCTCCTTCCTCCTTCCTCCTTCCTCCTTCCTCCTTCCTCCTCCGTCTTGACACACATAAAAGCACATCTTAAAATCCATTGAAACCAGGCACATCATTACGACAGCTGGAACCAAGTTTAAACGCTCAGCTAGTGCCGTCGAATCCGCCCTTACATGGAAGCAACAGTTAATGATCCTTGCCCCCCGCGCACTCCCCTCTCTCTCGCAGCCTTCGTCACCTTGCTGAACGGGGAGCAGGCGGAGTCGGCCATCCAGGAGTTCCACCTGAGCCGGCTGCGAGACAAGGAGATCACGGTGCAGCTGCAGCCGACGGACGCCCTCCTCTGCATCGCCAACCTCCCCCAGCTCTACACGCAGCAGCAGTTCGAGGACCTGGTGCGGCCCTTCGGGAACCTGGAGCGCTGCTTCCTGGTCTACAGCGAGAGCACGGGGCACTCCAAGGGGTACGGCTTCGTGGAGTACATGAAGAAGGATTCGGCCGCCCGGGCCAAGTCCGACCTGCTGGGCAGACAGCTGGGGACGCGGACGCTCTACGTCCACTGGACGGACGTCAGCCAGCTGACCTCGGAGCTCCTCCACTCCAAGTGCCTGTGCGTGGACAAGCTGCCCCACAGCTACGGCGACGTCGACGAGCTGAGGCGGGCCTTCTCGACCGTCTGCCCCCCGGCATTCTGTCAGGTGAGCCTCCTTCATGCCCTTGGTGCGGCCAGAGAGGACTGAGTGGTTAAATGCGTGGACTCTGATCTGGGGGAACCGGGTCTGATTCCCCACTCCTCCACTCGCAGCTGCTGGATGACCTTGGGCAAGCCGTAGTTCTCTCAGAGCTGTTCTCTCAAGGACAGTCCTCGAAAGAGCTGCCTCAGCCCCGCCTACCTCGCAGGGTGTCTGTTGTGGGGAGGGGAAGGGAAAGGAGTGTGTAGGCCGCTCTGAATGAAGGGCGGGGTATAAATCCAATCTCCTCCTCCTCCTCCTCCTCCTCCTCGTTAAAGTAGCCAGAGGGCCAGGCCACCGTCCCTTCTTGAATTGCAAGCCAGCTTCTGTCGCTGCATGCCATCCAGATTATGCCTGCAAAAATAGTACATCCCAAGGAATGGCTCCCTCTAAGCCGTGGAGTCTTGTGAGCAAAAATCCTACTTTGTGAGCTACTGGCATTAAAGTTGTGAGCGAGCAATCTGGCTACTGCATAAGTCAGTCTGCTCTGGAACCGTCTAAATAAATGTAGAAACGACATAGTCTGGATCATAGAATCGTAGAATCACAGAGTTGGAAGGGGTCCCCCTAGAGGCCATCTAGTTGTACCCCCTGACTGGATGCAGGATCAGCCTAGAGCATCCCTGATGTGTTTCTCTAGACGCTGCTTAAAGACTGCCAGGGAAGGGGGAGCTCACCACCTCCAGAGGCAGCATATTCCCACTGTTGCACAGCTCTGACTTTCAAAAAGTTTTTCCTCATATGCAGCCGGTATGATACAGTCCTGTTTACCTGGGCAAAAAGCCCTCTTGCATAATTCCGTTTGGGATAGTTTGCGGAAAGCCGTAAGACCTGCTAGGTTGAGCATGTCCGACTCCTGCAGCAATCAGTTCCCAATAGCTTTCTTTCACAGAAGTAAAGTTTATTGAGACATCGAGAGTATGCAGAGTTTCTTAACTGTTTCGTGTTAGAACTGGGGAAGAAGCACGCAGAGCAAATAAATATACACTATTCAGGGGGGGTCCCCTGCTGGCAATCAGCCAATCAGGCTTCAGGTGGGAGCCCCCCAAAGTAACGGGTTGCAGTTCCCAGGAGAAAGGTTACACCAGGCGTATCAAGGCCAGACAACAGTGGTTACATAAATAAGACTCCGCAAGGGCGCAGCAGAATCGAAAGTAGACATTCCAAAGGTTTCCCCCTCCCCACCTTCACGACAGGCAGGATCTCGCAGAGGCCTAAGCTTACAGCGCATAGGTTGCGCTGGTATGATACAGTCCTGTTTACCTGGGCAAAAAGCCCTCTTGCATTATTCCGTTTGGGATAGTTTGCGGAGAGTCAGGAGAGAGCGAGACATCCCACTATGGTCGGTAAGACCTACTAGGTTGCGCATGGGATTGTATCCAAGGTCCACTACGAAATCTGGCCAGAGGTTGCCGGTCTGCTCCCTTGGGCCTGCCAACCGGCCGGGATTTTGGCCACTGAAGGGCGATTGCCTTGTTCTTCCTCGCGTGCTCAGCGTCTTCCTTTCCCCCTAGCTGGCTTGCGGTCAGGACGGGCAGCTGAAGGGCTTTGCCGTCCTGGAATATGAATCGGCGGAGATAGCGGAGATGGTGCAGCAGGCTACCAACGGCATGCTCCTGGCCGGAAACCACATCAGAGTCTCCTTTTGCGCTCCAGGCCCCCCCGGGCGAAGCATGCTGGCCGCCCTGATAGCCGCCCAGGCAACGGTAAGAGCCCTGCTAGTGGTGACGCCCCGCCAGCTCAGCCCCTGCTTTTCTTGTTCGCTTGTCCCCCTTGCCTGCTCTGAACCGTCCTGTGACGTCCTTGCTTATTGGGGAGACTATTTCTCCTTTAAAACTCACTCTGTGTATCTGTGTACATGACCTTAGTAGATTTCTGCTGCCACCAGGAATTAAAAATTCCAAATCTCTCTATTTTGGTAGAATGGCCCAGTGTCTGGGCGCTTCAGGGGACTGTGTGGCCCTGAGGAAGGACTGTTATGAATGCTGGGATAAGTTTAAACAAATAATGATCTCTTTATAAAAGAACAAAATAGGTTTCTGGGTATTTTTGAACTGTTGTTGAAGAAAGAAAATAGCTGACAAGGCTTGGCGTCACGCACAGTCTGTCTCTCATACACCAAAACTCAACTCTGACAAGCTGATCTCTCTCGGCTCATATAGCCACGCAGGCTGAACTCTTGCTCATATAGCCACACAGGCCGAACTTTCTCTCTCATAGCCACACAGGCTAAACTAAGCCCCAAGTGCTTCCTCTGTCATACCGACTCACACAGAAAACTCTCCACACTCGTCTCTTCAAGAACACAGAATCACCTCAGAGACCTCTCTCCTCCCACACTCTCAGTCATCAGCCAATCACATCACACTTGTCTCCCTCTATCACTCTCCTTACATTACTGCAGTCACACGAAACATGTAAAGAAAGACACACACCAAAAATGGAATCATTACACTTCCCAAAAAGAGTTTTTGGCCACAAAATCGAGTATTGTGACACAGAGGACCGGCACCGTGCCCCTTTATTTGGCTCTGCTTCTGTGTACTTCTTAGTGTAACGTCCTCTTGTGGCTTTCCGCCCCTGCCGTGTAGCCACGTGCCACGTTTGGCAGGGGCTGTTGGCCCACCCCGGTGTTAAGGGATGGCAGACGGGGTTGCTGTGTCCGTCTGCTGTGCCCCGATCAGGAGAAACTTCCTGACTGTAAGAGTGGTTGAGCAGTGGAACAATCTGCCTCGGGAGGTGGTGGGTGCTCCTTCGCTGGACCTTTCCAAAGGGAGGGCGAACGACCATCTTTCGGGTATGTTGTAGGTATATAGGGCCAGGGGTCATTTCGTAGAAAAAGAGGTGCAGGAGCTCATTAGCATAGCTCATTAGCATAACTTATTTGCATATGCCACACCCCCTGACATCACTGGAAGTGTGTCAGAAGGCAACACCCACCATTCAGGCTCCACTGGACTGTTTTGGATTGCTAGCTATTGGGGGGGGGGGGAGGAAAGGGGAGATGTGTCCTCGCAGAGGAGGGAGAGCTTGTACCTGAATAAACCTTGGTCTTAAAGGTGCCACTGGACAGTTTCGGACCGGGGGGCGGGCTCTGCAGCTTACCTGGCTGCTTCTTGCTCTGACTGAGGGCTGCGGGGAGCAGGGGGTGGGGCTTGTTGCATGTGCCCAGCCCCTGGGCTCTTTACTGCCAAAGCTCCACTCCTGTGTGCTCCTGCAGGAAATGACCCCTGTGTAGGGCTATCTTTCGGCTATGCTCCTGCAGAGTGCAGGGGGTTGGACTGCAAGGTCCCTTCCAACTCTAACATTCTATGATTCTGTGTGGCGCAGGTTCAAAGTTTTGACCCTGCCCCCATGCGCGCCTCCTTCCTGCGTGACTTTGATAAGAACGTCCCGCCGCCAAGAGTAGTACAAGGACAGCTGCCCTTTCACTGCTTCACTGCTCTTGCTTTCTTCAAGGCCCTAAATCGGGGGAAAGGGCTCCTCCCCGAGCCGAACCTGTTTCAGATTTTGAGCAGCCTGGGGAACTCGACCTCCATCCAGCTCCTGCTCAGCCCCCTTCTTCACGGAGCCATGGGAGGAAAACAAGGTAGGTAGGAACGAAGGGAACCTGTTATGGCAGGGGTCTCCAAGGTGGCGCACTCAGGCACCATGCAGGGTGGATAGAAATCTGTGATTTCTTTTTTTTTAAATAAAAAAAATCAACTTATTTTTATTTAAATCGAGTTTTCAAAAATTAAATTGGATTTTTTAAAATAAAAACAAAACGCTTTTTGAGGAGAACTCTATTTAAAGATAGTTTTCCGTTTAAGATACATTACAGTCCAAAGGGTTATTCATCATGAAATAAGGATTAGTTTTTAATCACGTAGCATGAGGCTAAATATTTATGCAGGGTTTAGATTTTTCAGTGAACGAATTCCATTAATCCATTCACAGTGTCGTGCTCTTCCAGAGGTTTCTGTAAGATTATTGGGCAGTCTTTCTGTCTAGAGGATATTGTCAGAGATACTTGGTTTGACAGTTCTCAGAACTGTGAATTTGTGTCTGCAGAGATCACGTGCCTCCTCTTCACAGCAAAAATGTTAGAAAAAACATACAGAGTTAAAGAGACCTCAGTCCTATTGGTCCCCTGCACATGTATGGACACAGAATCAACCCCTTATCTCTTAAGCACCAGTTTTTATTGTATTTAAAACTTATTTTATTGTTTTAGTATTTATATGCTGTTAGCCGCCCTGAGCCACTGGGTAGGGCGGGATAGAAATCTCATAATAAATAAATAAATAAATATAAGTGCTAAGTTTCAAGAAGTTCAGCGGGTCCGGAAGAGGGCAACCAGGATGGCAAGAGGGTTGGAATCCAAGTCTTACGAGGAAAGGCTGAAGGAGTTGGGTCTGTTTAGCCTTGGAAAGAGAAGGCTTAGAGGGGACATGATTGCAGTCTTCAAGTATCTGAAGGGCTGTCATGTAGAAGATGGAGCGGATCTCTTCTCTCTTGCTCCGGATTGCAAGACTAGATCTAACGGGTGGGAATTACAAGGGAGTCGATACTGGCTAAATATCAGGAGAGACTTCCTAACTGTAGGAGTGGTTGAGCAGGGGAACAGACTGCCTTGGGAGGCGGTGGATGCTCCTTCGCTGGACGTTTTCAAGCGGAGGCTGGACGGCCATCTTTCGGGTATGTTGTAGGTATGTAGAGCTATCTTTCAGCTGTGCTCCTGCAGAGTGCTGGGGGTTGGACTAGATGACCTGCAAGGTCCCTTCCAGCTCTAACACTCTATGAGTCAATGAATATGAGATTGTTTGGGGTGGAACAGGTCTGGATAAGGAGGAGAGATTAACAGCTAAGTGTGAGGAGGAAGGGGCAGGCAGTACAAATGAAAGTACAAATATGAATCATTAACAACCTATTTAATTGGAGACAGTTCACCTTGCAAGGATTTCATAATTATCTATTTCAAGCGGTAAATAAGCAACCATTATTTTTTTTTTAAAAATAGAGACAAACATCACAACGGCCAAACACACAAGTCCATAACTCACAAATACATAAATGTGGGGGGTTGAATTACGTCATCAGTTTACATGCTTGAATGCTTCATACCATATTTGTCCTCCATGTTCCACCTTATGTTCTTAGAAAAATCTTTTGCAAACTTTAAAATACCAGTTTTTATCATCTATGAAAGGTTATATGTCTCTATACTTTTTCTATTGTATTCTTCAGTTCATTTCAAAAAATACAACCATGTACGACCATGTAATTTCATACATACACAAGGATTTACATGGGTATCCAAATAGTAGGGGATTATCGCAACCATTAATTTTGTGATCTAACTAAAACTAACCTGAAAGGTTATTGTACGAAAATGGAACCTTCATCTGGGTTGCAAATATTAAGGCCAGCGAGAATGAGCCTGAAATATACTGGGTTCAGACGTGTTCAAGTGATCAGCTCATAGTTTAGTAGTGATTCAGCGAGAGAAAGAAGACTGAGAGACCCCTGGCCGAAGCTGGGTGTTTATGTCTGAAAAAGGTTATACCCAGGGGTCATTTCCTGCGGGAGCGCACAGGAGCGGAGCTCCGGCAGTAAGGAGGCTAGCAATCCAAAACAGTCCAGTGGCACCTTTAAGACCAAGGTTTATTCAGGTACAAGCTCTCCCTCCTCTGCGAGGGCAGATCTGCACGTTCCTCCCCCCCAATAGCTAGCAATCCAAAACAGTCCAGTGGAGCCTGAGCGGTGAGTGTTGCCTTCTGACACACTTCCGGTGATGTCAGGGGGTGTGGCTTATGCAAATAAGTTATGCCATTGAGTTATGCTAATGAGGACCCCTGGTCACACCCAAAACACACCCCACTCCCCGCTATAGGCTATTTACACTACATTGTTTCCCAGTTGGGTTACTCTAGGATCCCTGTCATCCTACTGGTCCATTCTAGGTTCCTAGCAAGCTATTGTTACGCATCCCCAAGCTAAGTCCTTTCACAAGGTACAGTTCAGGCTCAATACATAACAGAGCCTTCATGTCGACAACCGCGTTTTAAACCGAGTCTTGCTGACTAGTGATTTAAATCACAATTTAAATCAGTTTGATTTTAGTCAAATCCTTGGCACCCACGGTACTCTTCCCTGGCGCCTGGCAGGTGTTTCCCAGAAGTGGGCGGGGCTACGCAGGGCCCTCGCCCAGCAAAGACTTTCGATTCGCATCCCAGGAGCCTTTGCATACGGAGGTCGCATGCCGAGCCTTTGACCACCCCTCCCCTTCCGCACGGCTCCCTCTCATTCCCCCCCCTGAGATCCCAAGACGCTCGCTCTAATGACCCCATCAGGTTCTACTTGATCAAAATGTGCATGCAGTGAAGAAAGAAATGCCAAGTAATGTATGACGCAGAAGCTTCTGGTTTCCAGAGTCATAGAAGCATAGAGCTGGAAGGGACTTCCAGTTTCATTCTTGCCCAACCCCCTGCACAATGCAGGGAATTCACAGATACCTCCCCTCCACACACACACCCAGTGACTGATGCTCCCTCTGAGCTATGGAGTCTTGTGAGCAAAAACTCTACTTTGTGAGCCACTGGCATTAAAGTTGTGAGCGAGCGATTTGGCTACTGCACAAATTAGTTTGCTCTGGAGCCATCGCTTCCTGAGCAAAGGCAAAAATGTGTAAGCCGGAGGCTAAAAAACTGTGAGCTAGCTCACACTGACTCAGCTTAGAGGGAACACTGGTCACCACCAATGCTCCCTGTAAGCTGTGGAGTCCTGTGAGCAAAAATTCCACTTTGTGAGCGACTGGCATTAAAGTTGTGAGCGAGCGATCTGACTACTGCATAAATTAGTTTTTTCCGGAGCCGTCTTTCTTGAGCGAAGACAAAAATGCATGCGCCGGAGGCTAAAAAACTGTGAGCTACCTCACACTGACTCAGCTTAGAGGGAACACTGCCAGTGACCCTTGCTCCATGTCTAAAAGACGGGGGAGGGAAACCTCCAGGATCTCCGGTCAAACTGGCCTGGAGAAAAATGGCTTCCTGACCCCACAGTGGCGATCAGCATTTCCCTGGGCGTGGAAGAAAGGGCCGTGAGAACTAAGCCCTGAGGCAACCCTTCCTGCCCTCCCTTCTCGTGATCCAAGCCAGGCCTTGGTTTCCAAAATGCCAAGGAGAACAATGAAAAGGGTGGAGGCAGCCATTGGGGAGGGTTGGCCCCAGTGTTCCCTCTAAGCTGACTTAGCGTGAGCTAGTTCACAGTTTTTTTAGCCTCCGGCTCACACACTTTTGCCTTGGCTCAGGAAGGCTGGCTCCAGAGCACACTCATCTACGCAGCAGCCAAATCGCTCGCTCACAACTTTACTGCCAGCAGCTCACAAAGTAGAATTTCTGCTCACGAGACTCCACAGCTTAGAGGGAGCCTTGGGTGGCCCGTGACCCACTTTTAGAGGCTTCGGGACCCATTTTCAGGTCCACACACACACACACACACACACACATATACCAGGCTCAGGAAAGACTGCCATAGAGTGCATTGTTTGTACAGAGAGGTGTGGGAGAGAGGCTTTTCTCAGGCGTGGTTTCTCTCCACAGGGATCCTGGGAGCTCATCCGTCGGTGCCTCTCCTCGCCAACCCGGCCCTCTCCACGGCTCTCCTTCAGCTGGCGCTCCAGAACCAGACCCAAGCACAGCAGGTAAGCGTCTCTTCCGCCGGACCCAGGGGCAGAACCCGGTATTTGTCCCACTTTGCCTGCCATCTCCTGTCCAGAGATGCCTCCTGGTTCGCAAGTGCATGGGCCTGCTTTTTCCTCTCTCTCCCTTTTGGCCAAGGGCGCGTCTCTTGTGCGCCCCGGAGCCTCCGCCTACTCCACACCGGCATTTGACTCGGCTCTGCGGAGCTGTGGATTGCTACCAGAACCAGGTGCTCTTCAGTTAGTAAAGGCAAAGGTTCCCTTGCTCGAAAGCCAGTCGAGTCCGACTCCAGGGTTGCGGTGCTCATCTCCGTTTCAAAGCCGAAGAGCCAGCGCTGTCCAAAGACGTTTCCGTGGTCATGTGGCTGGCATGACTAAACACCAAGGCGCACGGAACGCTGTTACCTTCCCACCGAAGTACTACCTATTTATCTACTAGAAATTTCTTGCTTTCAAACTGCTAGGTTGGCAGGAGCTGGAACTAGAGACGGGAGCTCACTCCGTCATGCGGCAACTCGGGTCTTGAACTGCTGAGCTACCGACCTTCCACAGCCTGCAGTTCAGCGTCTTAACCACTTGAGCCACCACAACTCCTTGCTCTTCAGTTACACAGGGACAAATTCCCCAGAGGTCTTCCATCGCCCACTTCTGCCCTGCTCTTCATCCTTCTAAGCCAAGAGGGCGTGTCTGTCCCCTTTTCCTGTGTCTGCTAAACAGTAGGCAGAAGACATACGAAGTCCTCTCCCCCCTACGTCCTGCCACAAAGGCTTCGTTCATCGGAGCAGGGCCTTCTCCGTTGCGGCCCCCCACCTTGTGGAACGCCCCGCCCGAGGAGACCAGAAGAGCTCCCCCTCTCCCAGCTTCCCGCAAACGACGCAAAGCTGAATTATTCAAGAGGGCAACTCTCTGCGTAGAGTTGCACCGTGCAGAACGGTGTACGAACTCGCTTGGCTAAACGTTTAGGGACTGTGGCCCATGCTGCTGCATAGAGCTTACTCTCAAGGAAGACCCTGTTCTGTAATTTTTTCACGGCTTAACATGTCGTACGAATTGTTGCGCTGTGCTTTGGTTCTTTCTGCTG
>NW_015159808.1:0-8846 GCF_001447785.1 Gekko japonicus
AATACAAAGTGAATCCTAATAAACAATATTGATGGAACATGTGTGGGGATATGAGCACCAGTCCTTATTATGAATATGAGATCATGTGCAGAACATTGAATATCATAATACTCCAAACATTAAAAATGATGTTCATTGTTGTTGTTTTCTGTTTCTTAGATGAAAGCTTGCACAAAAACTTGTAATAAGAAAACTAGCTCCAGAGCTGGAAGAAAGAGAAAGTAAGTTTAGCATTAGGGGGTTAAGTAGCTGTATTCGGTAGTTTTAAAACATCTGCTAGCATTATGATTACTATGATCCCCATGATGTTATAGGAGAAAGGAGTTTCCTCTCTGGAAATGGACATAAGCCTTTTACTTTCGACAGGTGCATCCTGCAGACAAGGTATTTGTGCATGCCCCAACATCTTTCTTGCATGATAAAGCTACACTTAGCTTACATTCTACTTACAACGTACACACTTAAGGAGGCTCCTTTTCTTCATGGAGATATTCATGAAGCTGTGATGCAATCTTCAAGTTTTTTTTCTTACAACTTCCAAGCAAACACAGACTCATGTGAATTATGTGGCAAACATAAGGAGAGTTTGCAATTTGTTCCTTCTCTGTAACAGCTGATGGGTCAAGGATGAGTAAGATAAGCTTGAGAGTTCTCCCAAGGCCTTGGCTAGGGTTCAGGGATATGAGAGGAACATGTTCATGGCTGTGATGAATACATCAGCCCAAAATCTGTCTTGAAGGGAGTAGACTGTATGTAGTAGCTAGGCCATAGTGGAAGCACTTCCTACTTCCCAGGTTTCAGTGTGGTCCTTACATTCAGTGGTGATACCTAGTCCTTGGCTTCCATTAGAAGACTTAGCCAGGAATCATTTAACTATTGGATTTCTTGGTCCACCCTCTTAGCTGGTGTGGTGTAGTGGTTAAGAGAGTCAGACTAGTATCTGGAAGACCCAGGTTTGAATCCGGTTTGTGCCATGGACGCTAGCTGGGTGACTTTGGGTCAGTCACACTTTCTCAGCCTAGCCTACTTCACAGGGTTGTTGTGAGGATAAAATGGAAAGGAGGGGTATAAATTAATAAAATAAAATAAAATACAAATATTCCATTGTGTGCTTAGATCCCTGGAGAAGCTTTCATTAGATGTTGATGGACTGCAGTACCATGTAGCACCCAGTAGTCAGAGGAATGGACTCAGTTTGTTTGGTTGATTTAGATATTTATACCCCACTGTTCTCCCCTGTGGCAACCCAAAGTTACAACATTGTTCTCCCCGCCTTTGTTTTATCCTCCCAACAACCCTGAAAGAGCATGACTGGCCTCAGAGGTTTGCATTTGCTCAAAGAGATCTGAATTATATTCTTGGGCTTCTGATGTCATGTCCAATTCTTCCTCAGCTTTGAAGACAGAATGTGGAATCTCTTTATGATTTTTCACAAGGGGCAAATGGCATCCATTCTTGAGCTCTGTCTAGTTGTTGGCATGGAGTGGAGAGAGTCCTTCAGTCTCCTGAAGAATTTTCTATCTTGCAGGACTGCTTGAAGACACAGTGTACTGAATAGAAATACTGTACATTTCCAAACTACGCTTTCCCCCCTGTGTTCTTCTCCTTGCAGTGACTATGACGCAGGCTCAAACAGTGTGCACTACAAGGTGAAAACAATGCCCAGGGATTTTCACATGTATCCTACTCCCTGATATTTCCTAGACATAGTTGCAAGCAACATTGTCATACCCTTGGCCTCTATGGTTCTGTAAAATCTACCTTACTCTCCACCAATACTTTCTTTATCTGCTCTACAACACTTATTCTTTTCTTTTTTGTCCCATTCCAACAATTTCAGAAATTGTTCCTGCATACCCGCATTTTCTGTCTTTTGCATGTACATATTTCATGATAAATGCCAGCTGCTCAGTCTGTGAGACATCAGGTGCTTCATCTATGATGATTTTGATTGCTGTGAGTATTTCTCACCTTCTCAAGAACTGTATTTAGTATTTTCGTGGCACATTCCATCAGATACTAATTTTGATACGTGGACATATAGTGTGCATGCACTCTCTCCCTAGCCATTCGATGCTCCATAAGAGTTTTAAGGTGGTAGTTCTTGACTGTATCTAATGATGAACTTTGTAATAGAGAGAAACAGCCCATGGTCATAGTTCTGTAGAATACAATATGATATCTGAAAGGGCATATTTTGCTTTACCAGAAACAGGGTAATGTCAGGCAGTCCTCCCAACACTTTACTCCACTTTTCCTTCTCTAAAGTTGCACCTTTTTCAAGGGCATTATCCTTTTCCAATAAAAGCATTTGTAAGAGATGTCAGCTGTAAATGTGGCAGATGATCAGAATTGGTCACTTTTTCCTACAATTTCCTGTAGTCAACATTAATATCCCTGCCATTACAGAATCTAGAATGGTACAGAGTCTGGTTTTTGTTCTCTTTGGGCAGCATGGAAAGTAAAACAGGAAGGATGCATGCCTTGTGGTTCCAAATGAGCTAACCTTTTTTTCATGCTTGTTGGACAGGGTTCTGCAGAAAACAGACATGGAAAGTGATTGCTTGGAGTAATCATGTGAAAAAATTACTGCTTTTGGTGGTGGGCCCTTGGATACAATTATATCTGGTTGTAGCTGATAAGATAAATGACTCAGGTGACTGGGTCATTAGAGAACTCTTCCTGGTAAAGTTCAGACAGTTCCAGAAACCAGATCAATAGTCTTGTTTTTACTTATCTGATAATATGGCCCCTTCGGCTTGCACTACTAGACTCAATGCAATTTTACATTCTTCCGTTACATCAGTGCTTGCTTCTGTTGGGACATTTTTATAATGCCCTGCAAGTACGGTGCCACCTGCCTGACCTGTTCCTTTCTCCTTATTTCCTTTTACTGCTCACCCAGACTGATCTCCCTTCCATTTTCATTCCATTTTCCCTCTTTTGTCTTCTTTCTTTTTAGTTGTTCTAAACCAGCGGTGTCGAACTCATTTCTTATGGATTTTACATAAATGGGCCGGTTCAGGCCCCCGAGCCTTATGTTTGACACCCCTGTTCTAAACCAATAGATGTACTTCACTGCTTATTATTTGGGAATAAGGGAATTAGGATAGGGGTGTACTTCTCCTGAGGATCTCCTTCATATCCTATATCCCTTGAGGGAGATCTTCTGGCTGAAATCTGAGCAACACTTTCCTGGAAGTTAGTCCCACTGAACAAAATAGGTCTTAGTTCTGAGTACACATGCTTAGGATTGCTTCCTTTCTCTCCTACCAGCTTCTTGGATTCAGTCTCACAAGTCTCCTGGGTTGCACATGACCCACGTTCCCCCTCCCTGAGATCTAGCTGGACATATTCCATTTAACCTTTTAACTCTTTCATTTTTAATCTCTATCATGGTGAGAGAAGAGACAGTGAACAAGAATATGAGTTAATTTAACTATATTAGCCCAAAGAACAGTCCAAATCCTAGTACATGTGAGTTTTGAGTTCCCTGCTTGCTCCAATGATCAAGTGACTTTACACAGTCCTTACATAGATGAGAGGTGTGAGTGTGTTCACAAGCGCGCTCTTGAATGCAGTATGTCTTCATTCATTTGTTCCGATAGTAGGCTCCTTTTGTCCCTGCTTTTCTTCTCTTCCCCATCCGAGGTCTATCATGTGTTTGTCTGGCTTCTTGCCTTGTTCATCTAACTTCTGACCTGCTGCTCCTTTTACTGTGATTGCTGTGTGATGAACTTTTCAAAAAAATGCATTTTTGAGGCATCTTATCTTCATTGGGTGTTATGCCATATGGACTTGAATATGTTTTGGGATGCTGCTGCTGTGAAATGTGACCAGGCAAGGGGAAGCACCATCGATGCCCTTGTTTCATTGATGAAGCATAGGTAACATGTCAGCACAATGAATTTTCAGTGCAGTCTGGTAGAATACTGTAGGTCTTCTTTCCTTGGAGCTGTGCATCCTCAGTGCCTGTTCAAGAGGCAAAGTTTGTGCAACTCATGTGTTGGGGGAAACTATATATTTAATACATCCTTCATCCTGCTTCCTATACAACTGGATTTCATCTTGAGGATTGAAAGGGAACTGTTATTACTCTGAAGGGAGTCATCAAGGAATTGACTTAAAATTTGGGCTACATTAACCATAATATAGAGGAGCTGCGATGGCTTAAGTGGTTAAGACGCTGAACTGCAGGCTGTGGAAGGTCGGTAGTTCAGCAGTTCGAGACCCGAGTGTGCAGCATGACGGAGTGAGCTCCCGTCTTTAGTTCCAGCTCCTGCCAACCTAGCAGATTGAAAGCAAGAAATTGCAAGTAGATAAATAGGTACCACTTCAGTGGGAAGGTAATAGCGTTCTGTGCGCCTTGGTGTTTAGTCATGCCAGCCACATGACCACGGAAATGTCTTCGGACAGCGCTGGCTCTTTGGCTTTGAAACGGAGATGAGCACCGCAACCCTAGAGTCGGATTCGACTGGCTTTCGAGCAAGGGAAACCTTTACCTTTACCTTTTTAACCATAATATAACAAGATGCATAGCTGAATTACATTTTATAAATCCAGAGCTATTCTAAATAATTTAGTGCACATGATAATCTTTTAACCTGGCTGTATACAACATCCCATTTTGTTCTTTGATTATAGCAGACAATTACGTTCACATGCAATTTAGACTTCAAACCATCCAAATTGATCACTAGTGGATTCAATGTGGTGGCGGTGGTGGTGGAAAGTGCCGTCAAGTCACAGCCAACATGGTGACCCTGTAGGCTTTTCAAGGCAAGAGACATCCATAGGTGGTTTGCCATTGCCTCCCTCTATGTAGCAACCCTAGGTTT
This sequence comes from Gekko japonicus, assembly GCF_001447785.1. NCBI lineage: Eukaryota > Metazoa > Chordata > Lepidosauria > Squamata > Gekkonidae > Gekko > Gekko japonicus. Next base: position 4,839 of record NW_015159808.1, read on the forward strand.
CCTTGGTAGTCCCCCATCCAAATACTAACTAGGTCCAACCCTGCTTGACTTCTGAGATCTGACAAGATTGGGTTAGCCTGGGCCCTCCAGTTCAGGATAGACTCAATATAGGGTTTAGAAATCTGAATGAATAAATGTGCAATCCTAAGCAGAAACACTTCAATGGATTTAGAAAGATGTAACTCTGCTTAGGATGGCACTGAAAGTGTAGCCTGCTGTCACAGAAGATTTAGCTCAGTGCAATAATAAATACAATGTGTTCCTTGTATCATTTTACTTATCAAGGGGATAACAACGGAATATCATTTATTAATAACTGATCAAGTGGTTTGAGATAAATTATGCCTACAAGTATCTACATAATATTTTCTAACAATGAGGAACTTTTTACAAATACTTTTCTAGTTTAAAGGCAGTGATTGGAAAGATAGCTTTGTGTATAAACATATAATGTTTTCAAATATCTGAATATTTCCAATTAGTGATACTTCAACCTTTTCTATTTTTTAGGGAAAAAATAATGTGTTCTTTAGAAACTGCAGGATCAGAAGATGTTCTGTCAGCAGAAAATCTAGGTTGGTATAAACATATATAAATATTTTTAATCCGGAAATTCACATTTTCAAGAATATATTTTTGTTTGTGTAAAATACAGTTGGGAACCAAAAGGTTCAGCAACCATGACAAACGCTGTTATTGGACATGTAACTTCATCTTGTTGCTGTATATGATGATCTGAGTTTTTAATGGTACCCTATATATGTCATTTTTTAATCCTCGGAGTCTGTGCACTGTGTAATAAATAGTTGTATTTTATTTTTCTCGTTGTTCAACCTTTCCGTTCCTAACTTGATATTCAGGTTGGGTTCCCCCCACTTTGTCTTCCTCTATGTAAAATACAGACCGTGTGTACCTTCCCATGTGGAAAATGGTGCTTGTTCATGAAGAATAAAATTATGTTAACTGTGTGTACAAAGTAGATATGTAGAAATGGTGATAAAAGTACACAAACAGGCAATAGTGACCCAAACAAACACACACCTGAATTGTTTGCAAAGCATCCATAATGTTTGGCTAACCAGGAGTGCCATTTGTGTGTGTGTGTTTATATAACAAACACAGGCTTCCTGATACATATAGTTCAGATATGTGTATCATAGAGTTTTAAATGTCAATTAGCTGGCTATTTCAAAACAATGTAAAATTCAACTGCTGTCTCCACCTGTCTGTCTCTGGTCTTTATCACTCATATACCTGGTCCCTGTCCACCCTTAACTGCAGTGCTGTCCATCTCCCTTTTCTTGCAAATAGCATATAGCCTTTTATATTTGTGTATAGTGAGGATCAGTCTAGATGTGAGGGGATGTCTAGAAGGATAATACATACACATACACATTTAAACAGGAAAGATCAGGCCACAACTTATTGGTTAGCATGGGTAGCATGGTCCAGCTGCTGACAGTGAGTACCCCAAAACACCTGTTGGAGGATAACTAAGGGAGGAAAACTGATTTAAGGAAAAATGCACCACAGGCCATATGCAAGCACCTGATGACTCCTGGCCAGTGTTCCCCCTAAGCTGAGTTGGTGTGAGCCAGCTCACAGTTTCTTAGCCTCCGGCTCACACATTTTTGCCTTAGCTCAGGAAAGATGGCTCCAGAGCAAACTGATTTATGCAGTAGCCAAATCGCTCACTCACAACTTTAATGCCAGTAGCTCGGAAAGTAGAATTTTTGCTCACAAGACTCCACAGCTTAGAGGGAACATTGCTCCTGGCTACCTATCAATAGTTCTCTCCCCTTGTGGGGAAGAACAGCCCCTGCTTACAGAAAGGCATTAGACTTCCTAAGTTATAGGCTTCCTTTCCTCCGCATTCTGGCTCCTTTGTCTCCTATGTTTCCTCAGCTTCTTGCTTCTAAATCCATTGCCTACTTGATCTGCTGACACTCAGCCATCTGACCCCTTTCATAGATCTCTAGCCCGCTTCCTGTTCATCATCATTCAGCCTCTGAAGACTGAAGTTGCTGGGCAGATTCAGAGTACAACATGATCTGAATTCATGTGGCTTAGTCTTCATGGGCTGATGGGTCGTTAGATTGGCCATTGATCTTCATGAACATTTAGAATGCCTCAACTTTTGACTTTGCATCAGAACTCTCCATAGCCTGAGCCTGTATCCCTGTATATGTTCCAGACCAGTGTAAGGCCTTTTTATTCAACCTGGTTTGGGGTGGTCAAGAAAGAAAGCATATGATAGAATGCTTAGTACACTGTTAGGTGCTCTGAAGCTTTAGAATGGGGCTGGATGTCCAATAAATAAATATTTTCAGCTGTTTTCTGTAATTAGATTTAATAAGTCATAGAATAATGAAGAGCCTTGTTCACCTGGATCACATACTAGTTTATCATAGCAGCTGTCACATAGATAATTAAACTATAAATGGTTCATGGTTCTTTGATGGAAAGGTTCTTTGACAGAATGGTTAACCAATGGTAGATGCATTGGTTCTGGCTGACAGGGTTTGAAAGGCAGAATTGATTAAATTTGCTATGCATTCCACAAGGTTTAGAGGACAAAGGTGTGAAATATCCAAACCTATAAAGTGATCTGAAACCCATTTCCTGGCTGCTGGACCAACACCTCTTCAGTTGGGTCAGGAAACAATGTGGTTGATGGGGAAGGAAAGAAGAAATAGGTTGTTTTGTTTGCTCTTGTACCATCTTGGACTTTTATATTCCCCCCCCCCCTTTCATCTGTAGAAAGCCAGAGCAGTTCATTTAGCAAAGTGTGGTGGAATGCTAACCTATGTTTTATCAGTCTACTATGGTTCCACTTATAAGGGAACATTGTCTCTCCCCCTCCTCCAAATCTGTGAGTCACCCATGTTATTTTTTAGATGTATGTAATTGACAGCTCAACCTAGTTATTCAGTCTAGGCCACTGCATATCCAAGTCACTTCAGTCCTGAGTAAGTTGAGATATCTTAGAGATGAATTTCTGACACTTTAAGATAACACTTGCTGCATCTGAGGAAGCTGGCTCTCCTCTATGAAAGCCACAATAAAAAGCTTTAACCCTATTGTATAATTCTTTCTTCTCCTTACAGATTTATTTATAGTTGGTAAAAGGTGGGCACATAAAGCATTCAGGAACATTGACCTTAAGGCAAATTATTTCTACAGTAATCGTGCAGAACATTTATTTTATTTATTTATTTATTTATTTTATTTCACTTATACCCCGCCCTCCCCGCAAGCGGGCTCAGGGCGGCTTACATAGGCACAACTGTGCAATAAAATACAACAGGATTAAAACAGTTAAGGCACCAAGTGCAATAAAAATAGGACAAGCTAAAAACAATTAAAACAAAAACTCACATCTTGCAGGATACATTAGGAACTAAAATACTCACTCCCTATTGTATATCGCAGTGGGATCAAAGAGGGGGGATGCCATGGGCCAAGATGTTCCAGGTGGCCAGTCGGCCCAACCCGGCGGTCCTGCTCTGCAGTTACTCGGTGGTGGTGGCGTTTCTGTTGACTACCAGTATTAAGTACACCACCCAAGGGTCAGAGCCAGTGGTAGGGGTACAGCCCACACCTGTACCGATACATACAAAAGGTAAACAGTGAGGAGAGAACCAAAAGCAACGAGAGGGTCTGAATACTGATTTCATGCATGTCATAAAAACTGTCCATATTTCAGAAAAGTGCCCTATAAAAACCAAGTTAAAATGGTAGATCAGACATACAAAATCACTGGCATTTAAAAACTTAAATAACATAATTTTTTAAAAAATAGAACAGTTTTTTCCTGTGCATCTAAAGTAGTGGTACTAACTCTGCAGCTCGCAGAGAGCCACTTTCACATTTAGCATCAACCAAAAGAGCCACATGACTACCGCATGCTCTTTGTGCCATTCCACCACACACATACAGTAATATATAGCTATTAATATAATATATATAACTATAACCTTTTTAAATTACCAGATTACTTGGGGTTGT
>NW_015159808.1:8858-15863 GCF_001447785.1 Gekko japonicus
AGGTGTGCTTTAGCCAATTCTTGTGTATCTGGAATGAGGGGAAGGTCTTCTTTTTCTGTCTTCTCACTCTCTCTTCAGCTTGAGAAACGTGGCTAGGTGAGACAGTGAGATTCCCAAGGCTCCTAGAGAAAAAGAAAGGGAAGTAAAACCATTAGTACCTCACTGTGGCCAGCTTCTTTTTTCCTGTTTGGCCACTGTGGTGGCTGTACTCTCCTCTGTGGCCAGATAGCTCTCTCCTCCTGGTACCTACTTCAATATTGGGTTGAGGGCTCTTTTTGTAGCAGGAACTCCTTTGCATATTAGGCGACACACCCCTAATGTAGCCAATCCTCCAAGAGCTTACAGTAGCCCCTGTAAGAAGAGCTCTGTAAGCTCTTGGAGGATTGGCTACATTAGGGGTGTGTCGCCTAATATGCAAAGGAGTTCCTGCTACAAAAAGAGCCTGTGCAGAGGTGAGGTAGAGGTTGTTGAGGAGAACAGGCCCTTTACATCCATTCCTGACATAAGGCTTGCAGCTTACCTGTCCTGCACTCCCTTGGCAGTGGCACAATTTCAAGGTGGGAATAGGGTTGCCAGGTCTGGGTTGGAAAATACCTGGAGACTTTGTGGGTGGAGCCAGAAGAGGGTGGGGTGAGGGGAGGGGCCTCAGCATAGTACAATGTCATAGAGTCTACCCTTCAAATCATCTGTTTTTTCCAGGGGAGCTGATCTCTGTCAGCTGGAGATCAGTTGTAAAAGTGGGAGAGCCCCAGGCGCCACCTAGGTGGGAACAACCTGCCTGCCACAAGTCTTTAGAAGGCCTTAGTTACTTTCCTGGAACATGGGCAAGTGCCACACTGGGGAATAATACCCAGAAGAGCCAGAGGTGTAGCTTCCAAACAACTGAGTATCACTGATCTAAAGGCTATGATAGCATGCATCATTAACAGAATGATGTTACAATGATGTCCCATACTGTTATATCTGACACCAACTCTAATGAACATACCACTTCAGTTATTTTTTGCTGGTACACTATGTGAAGAAATACATTTTTGGGTGGAGGTCTGAACTGAGTATAACCTTCACCAGGAGTTTTTAAAAGTTTTTCTCTCTGGGCAGGGAACAGGCAGGAAGGGGGAAGTCAGTTAAATGGTTTTCCAGTTTCACCTCAGCTGCTTCTTAAGAAATACTAATAGGTCTAGCTAGAGACAATAGGATGGTCCAGTCCCATCCCCCCTCCCAAGCAGAGAACAGAGATTTGGAGGAGTTAAGACTAGAAAGATCAGGAAGAAACTCCTGGAAACTTCAGGAAAAGCTTCTTTGACCCAGCCTGACCTGGTCAGTGGGTGGAGAAAGAGAGATAATAATACTCCTGGGAGGAAAGGGGAAGGTCTCTTTTGTGCTGATTCCATTAAGGCAGACAGATCTCTTAACTGAGGTCTGGAGGAGGCGGTGATTGCCATTTGCTGGCCTCCATACCTGAAAGAGGCTCGAAGGTAATGGAATTCCCATAAAAGATCTGTAACTTTCTCAGTTAAGGAACCTGCCTTATATTTAACATCATATAGGGCATGTACAGAGGTAGGGATAGAGGAATTGTGTTTTACCCTTTTCTTTTGAGTGCCTTGCTCAATCTGTTGCTGTGCTATGGATATCCTTGTGACAATTTTCTTTTAAATAAATACTTTATAACTTTTGATCCTGGTAGTGGTTCTTTGTGCCACATAGACCTCTACTGTCTTAGACACACTATTTTAAAAGGAGCATCAGGAGGAAGCAGAGGGTAGTCAGTTAGCAAGTGGCTACTCCCCTACTGGTGCACAAGGCAGGAAGCTGTCCCTGTGGTAACCAGGTGTTGGGTAGTGGGAGACATATAGGCAAGGCCTCAGAATGTGGAAAGAGAAGCTAGGAGTCTTGACCCTCCCAGTGGGTAATTCCCACAAAGGTCAGGTGGTGGCAGTTGAACAGAGAAAGAACAAAGCCTCTCCAGGTGTTAGGAAAACCTTGGAGAGCGGGGTGGAACAGGGCCTGCATGCCAGAGCAGGACTGTTCTACCACACACTAAAATGGATGTTTGTTAGGCTCATTTTTCTATAAGTACAACACATGCCGCTGCACAACTCCTCTGTTCTATTCATTGTCAAGGCCCAAATATCCGTTGCCCCTAAATGTATGGATTTTCAAAGAAATATACAGGTGACATAGCAGGAAAGGGAAACATACATATATACAAGATGAAGGATAGTGCAACAGCATGGCTGGGACGGCTTACTTATATCATTCCACAATATTATACTTTTGGCACCAAAGTCCAGTGTCATTTTGCTGTATTGTGAACAGCATCACAGTCTACATCAAGCTGCTGAAGAAAATAAGGGCATTTGCTGCACAGCAACAGCAACTAGATGAGACTTAAAAAACAACAGAGTAAACAGCTGAGAATCTGAAACTTAAAAGCAAATGCAAGATATGGAAAAGAAGAGAAACTCTGATGAAGCCCAGCTTTTACAGCTACAAATTGAAAAGGCAAGCTATATACTGAGATTTCAGGATGTTCCTGAGACCAAAGGAGAGAATCTTAAACAGATTTTGAGTGATGCTTTGGGACCGGTTGCAGATTTTAAAGCAGATTTTCTCCAAGGCGAAATGGATGTGATCTATAGGTCATATTCAGAATACATAAAGAAAAATAAGCTGCCCAGCGAGGTGGTGGTGAGATTCTCCAGAAGACAAGTGAGGGATCAGATATTAAAAGCAACAAATGGAACTACCCTAAAAATTGATGGCAAGGAGATAAGAGTTTTGAAAGATATTCCCTTTGAAATAAGGGGGAAAATGAAAAAATACAAAGACTTGGCTTTGTTTCTACAAAAGAATAACATATCCTACAAATCGATTGTACCCGAAGGTATACTCTTCAAATTCAAAGATAAGAGGGGGGAAATAGACTCTTTTATGAAAGCAAGAGAGTTTCTGCAGCAACAACTGGATCCAACAGGAGAAGAGGATGAGAAGAGCAACAAGGGGAGTGATGATGAAGCACTTACTGGAGAAGATTCGGACTCGGAACTTGGGGCAGCTGCCCCCAAGCAAGGATATCGATTGAGGGAAAGAAGAGGCAAATGAGACGCTAATTTTCTCTGAAGTTTGACTTTTGATTCTTATTAACTAACCGTTCTTATGTATGGTTCTTTACTAAGTCAGAATACCTGGACTTGAATTATTTAAGCGATGTTAACGATCACTTACTCTTTTATAAATTCAAAGCTATTTTATTGTAAGCATTATATGACCCCCATCTCTTGGGTTTTTAGTGGTTTATCTTTACTTTCTCCCGTACTTTATAGTTTCCCCCTCCTTAATTTTCTTGTAGGTTTTAGAAAATATAAAAAATTGAAAAAAATAAAACAAAGAAAATAAGGGCATTTATCTACCCAGTTTTGGTTAGGCCACAATAAAATACTGTGTTCACTTGTGGATGATAAATTTCAGGTAGTATATGAACAGTGGAAATATATTAAAAGGAGAAATAATGAAGATAAAAGAACATCTAAAGATTAAAGTCTCAGGAATGCATGGTAACTCTAATAATTGCTCACAAATAAATTGAGCCACCGAGGGAGGCAGGGGTCCGTTCAGATGGCTCTTTCGATATGCACCAGGCATAAGTAATTTAAAGGTAATGTCCAGACACAAACATCTGGGAAATGTCCCTGTTCCGTGGGCATCCCGTTTTGCCGTGCTTTGGAGCCGTACTTAAAGGATACCACTTTAAATCTAGAGTTTTCGGGTCCCAACGGGACAACCGTGGACTTTCGCCTGTCTGATCGTTCCACTAGCGCGTGATCCTCCTGTCGGGGTGGTCTGATGTCAAAAATCACTACTCAATATGCGCTTACACGCATTTTTAAAAAAGGCTGCAGAACCCTGATCCAGCGCCATGAACACTTCAATGTTTTGAATGACCCACGAGTTTAAGGATGATCGGTTAATGGGATGGGAGCTGGAGGGAGGATGGGTCTTTCGACATGCAAAATAGTCCCTCCAGTGAGCATGATCTCAATGGCAAGGGGGATGGCCACGACTCATTTAGTCCAGCCCTGCAAGTGTGGGTCAGAACAGAAAACGAAAGAAGAATTTGGTCGTGCTTGGGCTGTCCTGTTGGTCAGAATTATGGCTACGTGTCCCTTGCACGGTGCTTTGAACGTTTGATTTCGCGCATGCACGGATCTACAAGGATGTGCAATCATGCCTATGCGCATGTGCAAAAAGGTTTTTTTTTTAAAAAAACCACTGCGTGTGCCTCCTTCAGTGGACGCCGTCTAGACAATCCACAGCAGAAGCAGCGCGTGGTAAGGCAATCCCCCCGGGGGATGTCTGGTCGTGCGAGGACGGATTAAAAAGATTGGGATCAAATTTGAGCTGGCATAATGGCGGGATTAACTGTCCGTCTGAACACACCCCAGGAAAATCTTCTTCCTTAAAGAGTCATGAGTGAGTTTCCCTCCAGCTCACATGGCCAAATCAGATGTGATGCTGGAAGCTCAGTGAATGAGCTCCCTAAAGCAGGTGACTGTGGTCCATGTTGGGGGTTACACCACAAATGGAGTAAAGTTGTTTTCCTGATTTGAAATTCCCCTGCCATAATTGCTGTATGCCTCATTATGGTAAATATACGGACTTAGGAGGGCCTTCTCCTCTTGAAGAGCTGTAAGTTTGGCTTAACAGGGCAAATAGTTGCTCTGTGGAACCATTTCAAGTTGTGAAAATAGCACCAGAGAAGACTTACATTCCTTTACCCCAGGCATTTTGGACCTAATCGAAACTGAGACCCCACACACCTCCTTTTTAAATGAATTAAAAATAAAAAAACCATGGAAGATTATTCATGGATCTTCCAGTGTTATGTGCAATTTGGGCCTAAAATGCTTTGCAACATTCTAAACCATCAACATGTAGATGGAATTTATATGTTTACAGTGAAACGTGTTTTTTTTCCCCTGGTGGTAGCTGAAAAATACGTAAACGGTAAGAATTCTTGGTGTGTGTTTGGGGGGGTGAAGCTGTAGATATTAACCTACTTCCATATACTCAGGCATGAATGGGTGATCTGAATGTACTACATATATCTGACATCCTATAACCATGAAAAATTACATAATGCTTTTTTCTATCAAAATCTGTTAGCCATAAGAACAATCTCTTAGCCTGCTCATGGGTTCCTGTGAGTTTCCCTTTCTCTTCAGACTCACAGTTCTTATTAAGAATTTTTAAAAGTATTCTACAGAGTGTTTACTTACTACTCTGGCAGCCGTCTTCACAACAACAGCAAGCATCTTCTGTAAATTAAATGTTTCCCACTGCCCTGTTTCCTTATAAAACACAGTAGGAGGAACATTAGTTAGCATTACAGCTGGTGAAAGTAGCTGCTGACTACATTTATTAAAGTTCAGTGTACAGTCTTAACTTATTCCTTCTGTCAAATCAGGTGTTATATCTAGCAATAAAAGATTCAATCCAACCTCATTAGAAAGCTGTGAGAAGTTTGTCACTGGTTTCAGCGGGATTTGGACTGAGATACAAAGTCAGGAAAACACAGTACAGGAAGAGGCTTAATGAATATCTCTAAATATAAGTGGCTTTTAAATTAGATTTTTTTTTTAAACTTTCAGTGTGCAGAAAGGAAAGCTGTCCCTGGATGCTGGGGAAAATCTGGACCTGTTTCGGCTTGGCTTCTTAGCTGGTTTTGAACCTGAAAATATCTTGGTTACAGTGATAGATTATCTATGCCAGGAGAGAGACTACACCTCTAAGCATGTTTCTGCATCATTTACCTTGATAAGCTTTTGATCAAGATAGGTATCTGAGGCCTTGATATTTAGTGATACTAGTATCTGGCAGCTCAGTTCTGGGAGATGGTGCAGGGGAACAGTTGCACAGCTTCATGGCATTCGTGCTGTGGAGTTCCTCCTGGTTATGTATTGTCCCCTGTAATGTTTAATTTCTGCATGAACCTCCAGGGCGAGGTCATCTAGAGGTTTGGAGAAGGTGCCAGCATTATGCTGATAATACCCAGCTCTGTTTCTCTTTGTCATCTGAGTGGATTAATTGAACCAGTAGAAGTAGTAATGATCTGGATGATAAACAGAAGCTTGGGCCAGGTAAGCCTGAGTGTTGTACATCAACAGCTAATCAGTAATGAAGGAGTCAGCCAGTTTTAGACAGGATTACACTCCACCCTAAAGGAGTACAGTCAGAACTTGGAGGTACTTTTGCTCTCTACCTACATATGAAGGCTTAGGTCTCCACTGTAGCACATGGTGTCTTTACTCATGCAAGCGATGAACTTTACTTGAGAAGTGAGATTTGGCCATGGTTATCCATGCCCTGATCATGTCTAGGTTGTATTACTGCAATGGGATGTTTATGGTGGTGCCTTTGAAAATGATTTGGAAAAGTCTAATGATATAGACTAGAGCAGCTGGTCTACTGACTGGTGTGAATGATGGAAGCTATGTTCTGCCATTCTTGAATAATATTATTGGCTGACAGTTCTTTTCCAGGTGCTTAACTTTAAATCCTAAAGCACTTGAAGGATCACCTATTCCAGTATGGAATTGCCTGCCAGTTAAGGTACATGTCAGGGAAGCCATGTGGGTGGCAAGCAGCTAGAGACAGGGCCTTGGGAATGGTGATACTGCAGAATGCCCTCACAGTAACTCACCTCGTACCTAGTCTGTTCAGTTTTAGGAATCAAGTGAAAACCTTTTTATTTTTCTGACTATTGTTTGTAATTTTACTGCCTTGTGCTGAATTGTTTTTATCATGTTTTATGTTGCTGGTTGTAATTTTAGTGCTCCCATTTAGAAATATCACACTGAACTGTTTTTACAGCATCTTTTATCCCACTGTTTTTTCTCTGCTGCTCTGCTTCATATGATTTTATCAGTTTCAGTCGTTGTAAGAATAGTTATTCATGCTGTCTCTCTCCCCCCCCCCCACTGCCCAACGGTTTTCACCACT
>NW_015159808.1:15915-20616 GCF_001447785.1 Gekko japonicus
AGACAGGGGGACCCCCCCCCCCCCCGCTTCTAAGCTAAAAGTTGTGATTGACAAGCAGATTTCCAAAAGAAACTATCCCTGTAGTAAAAAGACTGAAATGCTTCAGTGTTCAATGTGGCTACAAAGCTTATCTGATAGAGTCTCTAGTAACTGATGTATTACATCATCACCAAAAAGAATACATACTCTATAATCCTTAATACTTAGTTAAATAGATCCCAAACAATATCTCGACATGGCTCCACATAATCATAACTAGTGTGACTGATGTTGAATGGGTTAACACATAAAGACCAGTTTAAGAAACAATAATACATGCTTTTTCATTGAAAGTGGCATGCCTTAAATTGACGAGATACCTTATGTATCTAAGGAACCATAAGGCTTGATTTGATTTGATTGATTTGATGTATTAAATTTCTACCCCGCCCTCCTGGCTGAGGCTGGCTCAGGGCAGCTTACATAAAACAACCTTAAACTTTACAATACACATAAAATAGATTAACCACAACAATTAAACAAGCAATTCTAAAACCATTTAAGCCATAAATATAATAAAGTGCTAGTATCAGTAATTTTAATAATTTCACAGCGGTAGTTGTTACTTGATTCTCCCTCTTTGCAGTCAGGTCTTTGGTCTTCTTAGGTTGTCTTGGGCAGCTGGCTCAGGCTGTAGGTAGTAATGGGGGGGGCAGGGCTCTTCTATCTCAAGCTGTCAGTTGTTAATGGCGGTGGCGGCTCCAAAAGCCTGGTTTTACAGGCCCTGCAGAACTGCAGAAGGTCCCACAGGGCCCTGATCTCTTCTGGGAGCTCATTCTACCAGAATGGAGCCGCCACCAAAAAAGCCCTGGCCCTGGTTGTTGCTAGCCTGGCCTCCTTGAGACTCAGGAGGGCCAGCCTATTCTGGTGTTTCATTACCTCTGGTTTTCAGTACCATAACTGAGCATTTTTGGACTACTGAAGTTTGGCTTCTATGATCTTGGGGGGGGCAGTTTCACTTTAAAAATAAATAATACTGCATTTGTTTTAATTAAAACAGCTTAATTTGACATGATTATCAATTTAACTTGGACATCAGGGAAACCACTTAATCCCAGCAGTATCAACAGGACTGTATATGAGATATGTTATCAATACAACCCTATGCCAGAATTACTTGACCTATTGATTTCAAGAAACTTGAGTAAAGGATTGCACTCCCTGTCTCTCAAATGTTTGAAGAGTAGGCAGGGGTCATTTCGTAGAAAAAGAGTTGCAGGAGCTTATTAGCATAATTTATTAGCATAACTTATTTCCATATGCTACACCCCCTGACATCACCGGAAGTGTGTCAGAAGGCAACACCCACCGTTCAGGCTCCATTGGATTGCTAGCTATTGGGGGGGGGGGCCCGGCAGCTCTGTCCTCGCAGAGGAGGGAGAGCTTGTACCTGAATAAAACTTGGTCTTAAAGATGCCACTGGACTGTTTTGGATCACTTGCTATGGAGGGGGGGGGAGAACGTGCAAATCTGCCCTCACAGAGGAGGGAGAGCTTGTACCTGAAAGCGGGCGGGGGGGTTTCTCTGCAACTTACCTGGCTGCTTCTTGCTCCTCATGGCCCAACTGAGGGTTGCTGGGAGCAGGGGGTGGGGCTTGTTGCATGTGCCCGCCCCCTGGGCTCCTTACTGCCGGAGCTCCTCTCCTGTGAAACGACCCCTGAGAGTAGGTACAAACAGTATTATTAGCAGACCCAGTCAAGCTATTTTGTACCTACTCAGTGAGAGCAATCATTGTATTCTGCTGTATAGGACTTTTTTTTGTTTTTAGAATCTTTAACAATTGCCCCTTCCCCTCTATGCTTGTGGCCCAGGCAATTGATTGAGCAATAAATAGCAATGCATTAATATCCAATGTATATTTGCGCTGAATTATTAATACTGTTGTTTTATTAGTTCTCTCTGAGACAGAAATTATACTAAAAGATTTGGACCAAATTCTTGAGCATGTTGCAGCCTCCTCCAAGCCAGCTTTTGACTCATTTGTGGATAGAGAAGATAATAGTGTGAAGGAACAGGTATACATTATTCATGGTTCCTCTGCTAATAATTGGAAAAGACATTTTAGAAGAATTTGTATTTTTGGCTAAGAAACACAATTTGAAATATTTACTACACTTACAATGCATTTACAAAAAGGGTGATCTAACACTGAATCGTAGTACCGTTTTTAGAATGAAATTTTTCAGAGCATCTGCCCTTCAATGAGTTGAAATGCATGCATCTAATGAGGGAACTTTTGAAATTAATATTTATCACTCTAATCCCAGACCAGGAGAACTGCATCCACTGATAACCTTATTATTATTTGTTTTGCACATATCTGCATAAGAACAGGCAAAACAGCCAGCATTTTAGTACTGCACTGCCAAGCAGAGCTCCATATTTCCTGGATTTCTATTTCATTGTTCTATTACACTCCTTCCTCTTTATAAACTGGGCCTGATGCAGTCTCTCCACCTAACCTACCTCACATGTTAGCTATTGTGGGGATAAAATGGGGGATGTGAGACCAATGTTATAAGCTGATTTGAGTCCCAGGGGAAAAAAGCAGGATATAAATAAAAAAGATAAGCTGTACCATATCCTGTTTCCCTGGCTAACTAGCACGTCAAATCACAGCATTGGCATTTTACTCCTCTCCTGTAACCTTGTTCCTACTACATTCTGTAGGCTCGCTTTGGCTCCATTATATGGATTTCCCCCTGTAATATGTAGTTAGCTTCTAAGCAGGTTTAATAAAAGTAGACCCTATTTGTGTAGCATTTGATAAATTTGGGGCCAGTTCATACATTGCCAGGCTTCTTCATGCAATGCACTGAGGCTGTCTACGGGAATGTTTAGCAAATGTGATGTTTTGTGAACATGAACTAAGCTGCTGTTACAAAAATTGGAAATATGGCAGTCTTTTAGTAGGTATGTGGCTGTGTTTTATCACTTATTCATTACATTTTCATACCACTTCCCAGCAAGTCTCCTGATCCTATCTCTCTTGTCATTCACCTGGGTCAAGGAAGATTATTACACATTTTAATTGACCTTCAGTAACCTAGATAATGTTATCTAATGGTCTGAATGTATTACAATCTATCTACTAGGGGACTATATCCTACATTTTTAAGGCTTTCAACCAAAACCTTTCCCCAAAGGAGTAGCCTTGTGACACTAATCTGTGTTGCAAAATAGGACTGCATGCATTTTATTAGTCAGCTACTCTAAAAGGTAATGTTCAACTTACATATTGTTTTATACATTTTATACTAGGTCACCATGCTTGCAGAATGAAGTGTGTCAACGATTCCACAGTTCTGTTCCCATGTGTTTTACATATATGTCTATTTGACGTTGCTTGACCCTAAAGCTAATAATAATAAAAAACAATCACCCCTACCCAGCACTAGCTGTATGCATCTACTGTTATGCAAGAAATAATAGGTCTGCATATGGATATATATTGACTGGGGCACAAACGCATGTCCAGATGCATGTATGTGTTCTCATTGGCCATGCAGATGTAATCCTGCTTCAGCATACAGATTTCCCATGCTAGATTGGGGCAAAATTGTATTTTAATATAACCATAATCTGAATATCTCTTTTCTCCAGGTATCTAACTGCTGTATGGAGTTTACTGAAAAAGGGCCAATGGAAATCAATACCCAAGAGGACTGTATTATAATTGATGGGAAAGCTTTCAAGGCTGGAGAGTGCATTGAGAGCATAACAGACAGGTTTAAGGAAATAGATTCTTTAATGGCTGAATTCCAAGATAGCTTGTAGCACTGATAAGAGAGAACCTATTATGCTATTTACAGCTTTAGAGTGCATCCTTTTTCACATATAGCAAGAGATCCTTAACAGTGGTGTGACAATATAGTTGGTTCAAAGTTACTCTTTTTAACAGTTTTGTTTGGTTGAATACGTTGATAAAACAGGTATCAACTCTACAATCTATGTTAGTGGAATTCAATAGTAAAGTCATGTACATCTGGATATTATTTTTCCTTGAACGAGTGAATTTTTTTCTGTCTTTAAGCAAACTGCTCAATTTCTAAAAATCAGATTTCAAACAAATAAAACAAACTAAGGTGCAGAGGTTTTAAGAAGTACCAAAACCTTCCAAGTAGATGATTTATTTCTGGTTTCCAGATAGAGCATTCCTATATATTTTATGACTTTGTAATATGCTGTTTCTTGTAAATATATAAAATAAAATTTTTAAATATTATTCCCAAGTGTTCATGAAGTGATTTGAGAAATTTTACAAGGCATTGTAACTTACTCGTGGTTCTATAAATTTACCTGCATGATTTTCTCTAGTATGAAATTGATGGATCCTATTGATCAACATACATAATTTCTCCTGAGCAGTGTAGATTTGCAGGCAGAATTCTTTGTCTGAAGGTGCTGCCTCTCATAGCACCTCTCCAATATAAAAACCAAGACTCATTAGAATAATGGTAGCATATGCCTGATGCTTTCAGAGAGAACCACAGGGAAAATCCACAGGATGTCTTTGTATGTGTTAATCTGTAATTCTTCTCATCACTGAACTCTTCACTTAGGTTTCCAGTAAAGGAAAGTGATAAAAACTGAACATATTTCCTCATCCAGAAACAGATCAGGAAATGAGTTGTGGTAAGAACATAAGAATATAAGAGACGC
>NW_015159808.1:20769-23956 GCF_001447785.1 Gekko japonicus
CTAATTCCCTTTTGAAGCCGTCCATGCTTGTAGCCGCCACCACTTCCTGTGGCAGTGAATTCCATGTGTTAATCACTCTTTGGGTGAAGAAGTACTTCCTTTTATCCATTGTAACCCGACCGCTCAGCAATCTAATGGAGTGCCCATGAGTTCTTGTCCTGTGAGAAAGGGAGAAAAGTACCTCTTTCTCTACCTGCTCTTTCCCATGCATAATCTTATAATTATGTAGATTTGAGGGTAATATTTTTACAAGGATCTGTGGGTGACCATGGCTGAGCATCATCTCAGAATGTAAGAAAAAATTCTGAAGAATGGATAACCAGGAAAGGAAACGGGGGGAAATGGACATGAGTGATATCGGATATCTTTGTAAGTAAGCATTGAAAATAACTTGCTTGGCTTTCCAAATGGACATGAGCGATATCAGATATCTTTGTAAGCTGGTACTGGTTTTAAGTCTACTGTATACAAAAAGCATTGAAAATAACTTGCTTGGCTTTCCAAGAGCTTTTGATAATTTTTTTTAATGAAACGAGCAAAGGAAAGAAGTAATCATGGGGAGCGGTGGCACAGTGGGTATATCCCACTGCCTTAACATCTGAACTGTGTCAGTTCAAGCCCCGTGCTGGTGTGAGCAGCCAGCCTGTTGTCCCCAGCTCATCGTCCACCCAGCGATTCGAAAGCTCCGGCGAGTAGATAAAATGGGAACCGCTCCTTAGCGAGGGAAGTAACGCACCTAGTATGAGGTGATTACCTGAGTACTGGCAATACAGAAACCCAGCATCATATTTTCCTTATACTATGATGATAAGTTTCAGGTGTCCCAAGGAAACAAAGGCCTTCTCAGTACAATAAGAAAATAATGAATGGGAAGCAATGGTTTAAAAATAATCTGAAATAGTTTTATTTAGCATGTTTATTAAAAACCTCTGAAGGACAATATAGCATTCTTAAACATCACTGTCCCTCCCAATTCAATGATGAAGATTTCTGTGAGTACAGCTGAAGCAGATGGATACACAGTAGATCATGTGCTGCTTTATTCACATTATGATTTAGTTGTTGATCCCACTGAATTGGCTGGATGCATCTATTGATTTGCATGTACATCTTCATCCCCAACCGACTACATAAATGTGATTCATGCTGCAATTTACTTAGCCTAGGCAGACCCTTGATTTAATCACTTCATGTAAATTAGCTCACATTGTTCCCCTCTCCTCCAATTTAAGATCATAACAACCCTGTGACATAGGTTAGGCTGAGAGTGGGTGACTGGCCCATGGTCAACTAGCAAACTTCTATGGCAGAGTGGGCACATGAACCTGGGTCTCCCAAACTCTAGACCAACACTAATGACTACATTGGCTCTCAAACCTGAAGCTTTTGGTATTACACTAAACATCACCACTGTCTATTGTTACTTACTAAAACAGGAACACATGAAGTTGCCTTTGACCATTGGTCCATCAAGGTCAGTAATGTCTACTCATGCAGTGGGTCTCCAAGGTCTTAGACCAGAGGTCTGCCAGGGATTGAACCTGGGACCTTCTTCATGCCTTTTAAAAAATCATTCTTACAGATCCATCTCTGCTTAAAATATATGCTACTTATCTGAAAGAAGACTCTCCCCCCCCCCACATTCTGCCCAGAAAAAGTGGGGGCAAACTTAGGTTGGTGTACAAGTGTCAGTTATGTACAGCTATGTAAAAAACGCCTTTGTGTATAACTTTTTAAAGGTTATTTTCAATGTTTTCTTCCTTTTTGGACAAAGGTGGCTTACATATGACTCATTGCTTCAGAATATGAATGTACATTTGAATGTGCATACCAATGGAAATAATTGAAGTGCAGCTAGATGGCATCTGTCCTGGAATACAACAGAGCAAGATCTCAGTCAAGAGTCCAGCCCAGAAATCAAATACTGGTTTAGCAGCAGTCAGAGTTCATGGTTTGTTCAAGGCAGTCTAAGGTCATTGATTAGCAACATTCAGGCAGCCCCTAAAAGCAGAGTCAGGGTCAGTCCAAAGGTTGCCGGAGGCAGGCAGAGTCCACCTTCATGGTCACAAAGTTCACAGGGCTGTGACAAGTTGCTTCCACAATCTGCAGTTCTCCAGGCCTGATTTATATAGGCATTCCTTAACAAGCCTGATTTACAGCAGTCTGCTCGGAGGTGCTCCTGTACTTACTCAAAACTGCTATCATTAGGCAGCTGGTGCTGAGCCAAGAGGTGAGCACTCGGTCTACATGTTCTTAAGTCTTGTCAGAGTCTTTCCCTTTACTGTTCAATTAATGAAGGGGAGCCTGGTGGGCTACTTTCCTGCAGCTGTGCTTCCTTGGCTACATCAGAGCTGTGTGTGGGTGGGTCAAGGTCAGCTGCTGGCAATGAATCTTGAGGCTCCTAGATCCCTAATTCACTAACTTTAGCTGATTCAGAGCTAGCTTCATGTGGCTCCTTGACTCCTGAGGAGTCTATAGCCACATTGGACTCAGGCTGGTCAAGCTGGCCCACGACAGCATCCACATTTTGATGTTCATTTTGAGTACCAAAGTTAGCTCCTCAGTTCCTGATCCAGAAAGTGATGGGCATACAGAAGTGTCACAAAAATCTCCTTGGCTGGATTATGATTACATTCTGGAAATGGGAGACTGAAAAGTGTGGATTCCTGAAGATCATGAAATAACCTTATATGCCTAGCACTATGAACTTATATTGCTGCAAAAGGTGTTGTAGCAGACAGAGTAGATGGGCAGGTGTGGCAATTCTGCCTTCCTTCTGTAGGTTATTTATTTATTTAATATATTTTTATCCCACCCTTTCTCCTGCCTCCATTGTATCCTCACAAGAACCCTGTGAGGTAGTTTCAGCTGAGGAGTAAGTACCTGTTCCAAGATCACTCAAAAAGCTTCATGGCAGAGTGAAGATTCAACCCTGGGTCTCCCAAATCCTAGTCTGATGCCCTGACCACTACAACAAGCTGGCCATTATTAATTTTTTTGTAGCATATGTAGAGGCTTTCACTACAAGAGCTAAAAGCAGAGTATAATGTCTATTTAATTAACATATTCTGGTTTTATATTACAATTTGTTTTTGCAAAATCTTGTGCTGCCTGAAGCCTGTAGTTAGCTGATCATGTGGAGTCATAAGGACATAAGAGAAGCCATGTTAGATCAAGCCAATGGCCC
>NW_015159808.1:24363-52049 GCF_001447785.1 Gekko japonicus
TTTTTTTCTCACATTAAACACCAGCAATCACAGTTTTATGAGACTGTGTACCCATCAGAATGTGACAAGCTAATCCTGGCTTTCTAATAATTGAACTTGAATGAAACACACGTTCAAACATTGGTTTGTCACATTCATACTTTATGTTTTTAGGGTACATAAGAACATAAGAACATAAGAGACGCCAATGTTGGATCAGGCCAAAGGCCCATCCAGTCCAACACTCTGTGTCACACAGTGGCCAGAAATACCAGTGCCATCAGGAGGTCCAGCAGTGGGGCCAGGACATTAGAAGCCCTCCCACTGTTGACCCCCCCCCCAAGCACCAAGAAGACAGAGCATCACTTGCCCCAGAGCCCCTAGCTATACCTTGTGGCTAATAGCCACTGATGGACCTCTGCTCCATATGCTTATCTAATTCCCTTTTGAAGCCGTCCATGCTTGTAGCACCCACCACTTCCTGTGGCAGTGAATTCCATGTGTTAATCACTCTTTGGGTGAAGAAGTACTTCCTTTTATCCGTTCTAACCCGACCGCTCTGCAGTTTCATGGAGTGCCCACGAGTTCTTGTATTGTGAGAAAGGGAGAAAAGTACCTCTTTCTTTACCTGCTCTTTCCCATGCATAATCTTATAAACCTCGATCATGTCACCCCTCAGTCGTCTTTTCTCCAAGCTAAAGAGCCCTAAGCGCTTTAACCTTTCCTCATAGGGAAAGTGTTCCAACCCTTTTATCATTCGAGTTGCCCTTTTCTGCACTTTTTCCAAAGCTATAATATCTTTTTTAAGGTGTGGTGCCCAGAACTGCACACAGTATTCCAAATGAGGTCTCACCATTGATTTATATAGGGGCATTATTATATTGGCTGATCTGTTTTCAATACCCTTCCTAATAATCCCCAGCATAGCATTGGCCTTCTTTATTGCAGTCACACACTGTCTCGACATTTTCAGTGAGTTATCCACTACAACTCCAAGATCTCTCTCTTGCTCAGTCTCTGCCAGTTCAGACCCCATCAATGTGTATTTATATTTAGGATTTTTGGCTCCAATGTGCATCACCTTGCACTTGGCCACATTGAACCCCATTTGCCATGTTGACGCCCACTATAGTAGCCCTAAAAAGACCCACTCCCTGTTATGGCTAATTACAGTGTGGTGGGGGGAGTTGTTTAGATCAGCAAAACTGTACAAGAAGAAAGAATCAACCTTCATCTTCCCTGGTCCTAATCGAAATCTGGCCTCCATGTGGCTGATACCAGCATTTTAAAAATGCTGGGAGAATCCAGTTCACAGATCTCTCATCGTCTGGTCTCCAGGCCTCCTTTCTCTTTGCAGCCAGGAACTTTGACACTGGTGTATAGAAAAATCTTATTTTTCAAATGCTTCAGGAAGAAACATATTATTTTTTCAAAATCTTCAAGAGGCAAGTGAATTGGCATCTAAACACAGCTGTAGAGAAATATTGCAGTGTCCTTATAAATATATCCACAGAGAAGCTTGAGCATGCCCCACTATAAAAATAAAAAGAGCTGCCAATTTGACTTCACAGACGTTGTAAGAGATTTTTTTTTGCAAAGTATAGGGCTGGCCTTGTTCTGTGAGAGATCAATAAGGTGCAGAGCCACTCGAAAGAGGCAGTAAGTGCCCTGCAACTTTGCTTTAACGGAACAGAGGTGTTTCCCCCCCACAGTACCAATCCTCTAGCGAATGCTTGACCCAGCAATTTACCGTAACTGCCATTTCTCTTGCTCTCTCCTTCTGCTGGCACTGGCAGTTCTCTTATATTAAGTGAATGAAGTCAAGAGCAGTAGATTTAGCTATCATAGTATTGTGCAATTGTTTTATTAGGCTTTCATTTTCACACATTCCTTTTATATGGAAAAGATCGTCTCCAGTATATGTGAGTGAATAATAGAGGTATAACTCTAAATTTGCTGCTCATAAACAAGCTATTGAGAAGTGTAGTCTCGCAGTATGCATTCTTTGTTGTGCTTCCCCTGACAGAGGGTCATTGTTTAGTAGTGCTAGAGCATATATTTTTGCACACAGAAAGCCTTGCTCCAGTCTCTTGCACTTCATGTTAAAAGTATTTTGGGTAACAGGGCCTTGCAAAGACTTCCTTTCCTGGAGTCCTTGGAAAGCCACTGCGGTTGGCTGGAGCAGGGAACTGGATAGAACAATGGCTTGATGAATTCATATAGATCAAGCACATATGGATGAATGTTGTTATTACTTGGTTTATTTGCACGGCCTATCCTTTACAATCAATTTTTCTCTTAGGTACAGTCAGTCATAGGCTTACCATTTGCCTCCTTCGGGAGGGCAGCCTCCTGGTGCATGGACCTGGCCACCTACCTGTGTATTTGGGACAGCAGAAGAAATGTGGGAAGCAAAATATTGTTGTGCAATGTGTCAATGTCACTTCTGGGTGAAAACCTGATGTCAATATATTAAGTCATGCTCTGGGCTCCCACCAAAACTCTAGGGTAATATCTTGTGCAACATCATTTCTGCCCCTTGGCTCAACCTCTGAAGCTCTCAGGGTGTGTCAGGCAGTTCCCTGGGAAACCTAGCCAATCACCACCAACTTTAATACACTATTCTACGGTTGTTTCTTTCCTAGCTGCCACGGCATGTTGGAAAAACCAGAATTACAGAAAATCAGAGAGGGGAGTGCAGAGGCATTTGCCACTCTTCGACAATTTGCTCTTTTCTAGGATAGCAGCTCTATTGACAGGAAGAGGGAGCTGTTGGGACATCAGGGTTATTTCAGCAGTACAAGCAACAACGGAATGACCATTGCGAGAGCGACTTGAGAGGACTGAAGAAGCCCTGCCTAGTGCCTCTGGTGCCATGACCGGGCCAAAGGGAGTTAGAGACACCAGGGAAGCAAAAACAAAGCAATGCATGATATTCATTCAGTTCTTTTTAAAAAAATGACATTTCCACACAGCTTCTCCATGTCACCCAAAGTAGTTTCCAACAAAAAGCTATCGCTCCAGACATAGGCTACATCTTAAACAGCATTATTGTGATTGACAAGATTAAAATACAGACCCGGCTAAAACAGCAGTGTCAGCTCTTCATTACAAAAGAAAAGCATTACAACAGTTCTTCCGAAAGCTCTCTTACGGTGCCATTCTAAGCAGAGTTGCATCCTCCTAGTCCTGTTGACTTCAGTGGACGTAGGAGGATGTAACTCTGCTTAAAATTGCACTGTTAAAGAGTTCTGTTTTGCACCTTTTTTTTGTGGTAAAAAGTGGCAAAGAGGTTACAGCCAGTGTTCCCTCTAAGCTGAGTTAGTGTGAGCTAGCTCACAGTTTGTTAGCCTCCGGCTCACACATTTCTGTCTTCGCTCAGGAAGAATGGCTCCAGAGCAAACTAATTTATGCAACAGCCAAACTGCTTGCTCACAACTTTCATGCCAGTAGCTCACAAAGTAGAATCTTTGCTCACAAGACTCCACAGCTTAGCGGGAGCATTGGTTACAGCCCTTACTCTCATGAGCAGTCCATTCTGTAAGAACGGAGCTTCAGCAGAAAAAGCTTTAAAGCACTTCAAGCTTGTACGGATCTGTTTTCACTAATCAAAGGGATAGTAAGTAAGGCCTGTTTGTAGGAGTAGAGTTTCTTTGTGGGCTCTTACTGGGAGAGGGAGAGTAAGTACATTGATCCTAGGCAGTAAGGGGTTTTAAATGTCAAAAGCAGTATTTTCATTAGAAACCAGAAACAAGCTGGCACATACTTTGAAGAAGCAAAGAAGTTATCTGAAGAAGTGAGCAGTGACTCATGAAGGCTGCCTGCCACAAATTTTGTTAGTCTTTAAGGTGCTACTGGATTATTACTCCCTTCTATTGCTACAGACAGACTAACATGGCTACCCATCTTGATCTATCTCCATGGCAGACAATGTAGATGTCATGAATTTTTTGTAGTATGAGTGGACCTACCTGCGCAGTTAACAACCAGGTTGCTGCAATTTGTACTAATTGAAGTTTCTGAGTTGTCTCCAAGGGCAGCCCAACACAGAGCACATTGCAGTAGTCTAGCCCCTAGGTTACAGTAGTGTAGATCATTGTGACCAGATCAGCTAGTGCCAAGAAAGGATCTCAGTATCCAAGCCAGATGTTACTGAAAAAAAGGCATTTCTAGTGAAAACACCAACTTGTTTCTCCAGCCTCAGTGCAAGGCCTGGGAATACACCGAGGCTATTAACTAAGTCCACTAACCTCAAAGTGACACCCACTGAAGTTGGTAAAAAATCTGCACAGTTGCTGTCTTGTCCAGATTTAGTTTAGAATTGTGCCTACACATTTCCCACACATTAACCAATTAATGGGGTAGGGGTGTGACACTCTAACCACTGGCTGTCTGCAGTTAGGACACCTCCACACATTACAGTTGTTAACCCAATGTCATATCTGAGTTTGCTGCAGCGGACAAATAGGTCATACATATGCATATACATTTTTAAACACTGTACACATATGTCTGGGAAATCAGATTGGAGCTCGATTCCCACACTTTTAAAAATTGAATATATAGTACATTTTAACCCTACCCATTCCCCCAAGTTGCACAGAGTGTTGTCCATTGTTTTCTTATCCTGTCTTATCTTTACAACAACCTTGTGAGGTAGACTTGGGTTTATGCAATAGTCAAATATAGGCTTGCTCACAGCTTTAATGCTAGTAGCTCACAAAGTAGAATTTTTGCTCACAAAGCTGTAGAGTTTAGAGGGAACATTGTCTCCCATTCAAATACTAACCAAGGACAACCCTGCTTAGCTTCCAAGATATGACAAGGCTAGCCTGGGCTATCTAGCTAAGGACATGTACACACAATGCTTTAATTTAGGGCCTGATTGTAGTCCCATTATACCAGGAGAGTTAAATCTAAATTAGTGGAAAGGAGACATAATAAAGAACCCCCATAACATAGTTCCTTTTGACACAGTGATATTCAGTGGCCTGGGACCTGCATGTGCCTCTTTGATATGCTATTTGTGGCTCTTCCCAATGCGACACCCTTCCCATGTTCCAGAAAAGTGGGCAAAGTCCATAGGGCTTATGGTTGGCAAGTGGTTCTCGCCTTAAAAAAACTGCTGCTGGAGGGACCGGAGGATGGGTAAACTATGAGTCTCCATGAGCTATGGGCATTATTCCAGGGATGCAGGTAATGGTCCCGTCATGTCCACCAGCACTACCCTTTCTTTGAAGCCTCTGTGTTCTCATCCCAGCACCAGGTACACTGCTGGGAGCACAACAGGCTGGCTGCAGGGAAGAGAGAGTAAAACTACCACAGCAGCCACCCAAGAAAAGAGCAAGTGCCCATAGTGGGTGGTGATGGTGGTGGTTTTACTCCCTTTTCTCCCCAGCCAACCAGTCTTCTGTGTGGACACCTTGGAAATCTCACTGTCTTGCATGACCTGCTATGCCTCATATTGAGGAGAGAGTGGGAAGGCAGAGAGGGAAACCCTTCTCCTCACTCCAGATACACAAGAGCTGGCTTGGGAGAGACAACCCTACCTACGCTGAGGTACTTTGGTCATTTAAAAAATTATAGTTACATACTTAGTACTTATCTTATTGTTTTTTGTGTGTTTGGTGGGGTAGTACACAAGGCATGTCGTAGTCATGTGGCTCTTTAGGCCGTTGGTAATTTTGAACGTGGTTCTCTGTGATCCACCTAGCGAGTTACCGTGTTAACGTATGCAGACAGTTTTTAGGCAAGGAATCTCTCCACTTGCTTTCAGCTAGCCTTGCCAGCCCCCAGGTCTGGAAGGGGGATTCCTGGTTTTGGGGGCTCCACCCCAATGTAGACCAGCTATCAGGTGGGGGAAGCTCCACCCCTAAACAGAGCTGTCACCATGCAACATCCCTGATGCAATTACATCACCTATAAGTGAGTCATCGCGTTGGGGATGCTGCAGGGGATGCGCTGGTATTTGGGCAAACTCTATGGTTTTGAGGGAAGGAAAAACCATAGAGTTTTGCCCAAATACTAGAGCGTCCCCACGTGATGTCTCCGATGCAATGACATAACTTCCAGGTGATGTCATTGCATCGGGGTTGTCACACAATGTCCCCCACCCACCCCCAGAATTTCCCCCACATCCCCTGCTGGAGGAACGACAGAACCTGGCAACCCCATTTTCAGCCATAAGCATAGCGTGCATGGATAATCTTTTTCACTAAAACAATCAATTGCCATTTGCTCACGGGCATAGTACTTCAGTGGCCAACACTGAAAGGCTGCCCTGTAAATCAGTGCTCTTCTGTATTATGCACATTCACTAGCAGCAAATTATCTTTTCCAGCTTTTGTAAATAGCCATCCCTGTCATCAAATCCTCTACTGCCACAAGCTGTCTTGGAGGCCCATGTGGATCGGGTCTGATGCTCCAGGGCTAAACCGACTGACTTTATTAGACAACAGATCAGGTTCCTAGACTACATGATCCTTAGGCATTACTTATATGTGTTTCCCAGGCATTATGAATTACTTTTAAAATGCTTTAAGACAATGCTTTAAGAGGTAATCACTGATGTGGTTTTGTTATTTTAATAAGATAATAATCCAAAGATCAAGGAAACAATTGTTGTCAGTCATTGCTTTTCATTTAGCTGACATTTGGCACTTCAGCTCCCAAAGCTATTTTTGGCGCTTCGATGTTGAACTGTTCTAATTAACCTCAGTGAGCAAGCCTTGGGGGAGAGGAAAAAATCCTTTTGTTTCTTATATTTTACGAAGACTGCCTGCACACTGTCAATTTTTCCCCTCCGTAACTGAGGGCTACAAACTTTTTCCATTTAAAAAAAAAAATCAAAGCTGAATTGCAGGAATTTACATCTATAGCATTGCTCTCTTGATAATATGCAATCTAATGATTCTAGAAACACTGAGAACAAAGAAGAGCCCTGCTGGATCAGGCCTGTGGTCCATCTAGTCCAGTGTCCTGTTTCACACAATGGCTAACCAGTTGCCATGGATGTTGCCTCCGAATTCTGGTATTCAGATGTTTAGGTGCTCCGGGTATGGAGATTCCTTTCATATACCATTGCTAGTACCCACTGACAGACCTATCCTCTAGGAATCTGTCTAATCTCCTTTAAAGCCACCATAGGAACATAGTTATTGGTGTAACTTTGTACAGGTCTAGAATCGAGGGGTTCTGTTTGCTTTAAAGGAGACTTTATTCAGTACTGGGACATTACATGACCAAATTAAGAACATGAGAGTTGGTACCTGTCTTGATTTGGCCTGGCATAAAATCCATGAGTGATTTGTGACCAGTAAGCCTGTTTAATCTACATATTTCCCTCTCTATCATGCATATATTTTCCTCCCAGGAGAAACAGCAATGAGATGTAATGGGGGGAAATCTGGAAGGGGAAAGAAAATGAATAAATATTGCAAAGTAATACTCTGAATGAGCAATATGTTTAATGAAAAATATTCAAAGTAGAAATATGTTTGTCTAGGCATTTCACAGTGCATTAGATAAATCATTCATTTTTGCAAGTCAAAACTCTAGCTCCAGGTTCTGGCAGTTTTTTAAATAAACATATATATCCTAGGCTGAAAAATAGAGTGACATGTATTCATTTGTTACATATACATCTCTCTTTTATATTTTTTAAAACCCTGTGAAGTAGGCTAGATAGAGACTGCCTTTTCCAGGGCCCTCAAGCAAGCCTAATGGCTATGTAGGATTTTAACATTGGTTTTGTATATCCTAGCCTAATATGTGTAGCCACTACATATACTGGCATTCTTGCAGTCACAGGCAGGCCCCTCCAAAAATATGAATTATTTAGGGCTCCCTAAAGAATTAATAGATGGATTGGAGTGGGGGAGAGTACTGTGCTTGAAAACTTGCTGAGATATTGGGCTGGCCACAAGTGGAAAAAGAATGCCAAATAAAGTGGGGTTTGGGACAAGATTAGCAGGATTATCATTACAGTTTGATGGGTGGATATTTAACCTTTTATTATTGCAGTGATGTGCAAATACACAGACAGCAGAGATTGTATTTAGCACCCTAAAACACTTGGGGAAATTTTTGCTTTTTTGTGAATATTCAAAGCTGTTCTAAATTGTACAACAAATGTTAAAATATTGTTTTATTTACTTTATTTCTACTTTGTCATCCTCCCCAAGGATGTCACCCTAACCCTAACCAAAACTTAACTTAACCATAAGTAACCTAGTCTTACACTAACCCTTAACCTAACACTAACATAATCTTAACCTAACCCTAACCTAACTCTAACCTACCCTAACTGTAACATGAACCTAATCATTACCTAAACCTTTCCTAACCGTAACCCTAACCCTAAACTACCCCGAACTTAACCCTAACCTAACCTAACCCTAAACCTAACCTAATGCTAACCCTACCGCAACGAAACCTAACCTTAACCCTAATGCTAACCTAACCCTTACCTAACTTAACCCATACCTAACCCAAACAAAACCCAACTGAACCCTAAGCCTAACTCAGACCCTGATTCTGATACTAACCCTGATCCTAACCCCAACCCAAACCATGACCCTAACACCGACCCTAAACCTTACTCTGACCCTAAACCTACCCGAACCCTAACACCAAGTGTAAACTTAAACCCTTCTTGACTATTAGCCTGACTCTAACCCTAAGCCTGACCCTGATTGTAACCATAAACCTAACCCTGACCCTAAACCTAACCAAACCCTAACTCTAACCTTAAGAAGAATCTGACCTCAGCACTAACCGTAACCCTTACTCTAACACAAACCCTAACATAACATAACCCTAACCTAACCTTAATACTAACCCTAAACTAACTCTAACTAACCATAACCTAAAGTTAAGCCTAGGCCTAACCCTAACATAACCAAAACCATAAACTAACCCTAACCCTAAGATAACTGTAACACTAACCTTAACCTAAATCTAAACCTAACTCTAACCCTAACCTAACCCTAATCTAACACTAATTAACTAACCCTAACCTAACCTTAGCCCTAACTCTAACCAAACCCTAATCATACACCTAACCTTGGCATTGGCAGGGAAGGATGTGCTTTGAGTGAGCTCCTGGCAGTGAGTAGCTTATTTCATTAATCTGACCTATTTTGATATTTTTTTGTGGAATATTTTGGTTACCACCTGTTCATAAGGAACCCTCTCCATACTTTGGGGTCAAAATTTTTATCAAACTGCTGAGGAGAACATGAAAACAAGGCCTTGTTTCCGTAATGCAGCAGATTCAAGTGAAAAGCCCACCTCACACACAGCCTTTCCTTTAACCTTCCAGGTCATAATATCCCCTGTAGAAGTTCAAAAATGTAATGTAACAACTAATGTAAGCCACCCTGAGCCTGTTTGTGGGGAGGGCGGGGTATGAATGGAATAAATAAATAAAACAAAAGAGACCTATTTGTGAGAAATATAAGGTGGGGCAGACCCAAGAAACATTACAGTAAGGTTTTGGAAGTTATTTAAAACAACAAGTTGAGCCCAGTAAACTGAAACCAGGAAGTGCTGCCGCTTCAATAGGCTTTCCATTGACCTCTAAGGATCAGAAAACCTCTTTAAAAGATCAAAAAAACACCCGTTTTGGGAGGGAAATGAGGTGGGGCAGACCCAGGAAGCATCACAAGATGGTTTTGGAAGCATTTTAAAACATCAAGTTTTCATGGAGATTTCTGAGGCCGGCGGGTAAAATGAAACCAGGAAGGGCTGTTGTTTCTGCAGGCTTTCAACTGACTTCTAAATATCACAAAACCATTGTAAAAGAGCAAAAAATCACCCGTTTTTTAAGGGCAGGAAGTGGGGGCAGATCCATAGACCATTACAAGAAGGACTGGGAAGCAATTTAGAACAGCAGGGTTTCACAGAGTTTTCTGGGTCTGGTGATGGAGAAGCAGGAAGTGCTGCCTTTTCTGCTTCTTCTGTATCTGATGTATTTTTGTCTGAAGGGAACATTTGTTTGAAAGACAGTCAACTGTCCTTCTTGGAACAGGAAAGAGGGTTGGAGGCTCAGCAGAGGCCAATAGAGGAATCTTTGGAGACATTTGGGGCTCCAAAGCCCTCAGGGAACTTTCTAATATTAGCATTTCTGCAGAAGGACGCCGGCTGGAGGCTTCCTTAACAGAGTCTGCTCAGGAGTTTAGGAAGGCTTTAGACCAAACGAGTTCAAGCTCAGTCGCAGAGATTATTACTTTGGAATCCCCTATGAAAGCCCCTAAGCATGCCCCTGAAAATATTCAGAATGAGGACAAAAATACAGAGGTTTCTAGAGTTCTTTTAGATCAGACAGCTCAGATATATGATGATAAAGAGATCCAAGGATAGCAGCTCTTGACTGCTGAATCTGAATCTGTGGCAGAGGGAATGGCTGAAGTCCCAATGACTCAAAAATCAGTGTTGGAGAATAGTTTGACATATAGTGAATGGACATTGCAAGTACTTAGTGGAAGGCAATAATGTACACAAGGGGAGCCTATAAGGGAACCCCTCCCTAATATTTCAGAAATAGATATAATGGACAGGGCTATAACTCAACTATTACCATCTGTACCCCCATTGCAGTTGAAGGGGTGTGTAGCAGAACAAGACCAAAGTAAGAATGAGAACACTGGAAGGATATGGTTCAGATCAGGGAGAGTTTATGTCTAGCCAAGTTATTTCTCCTAGTCAGCCCCTTGCCCAAACAGGAGCAGGGGTCATTTCCTGCAGGAGCGCACAGGAGCAGAGCTCCGGCAGTAAAGAGCCCAGGGGGTGGGCACATGGACTAGATGACCTGCAAGGTCCTTTCCAACTGTAACATTCTATGATTCTATGAACAAGCCCCACCCCCTGCTCCCAGCAGCCCTCAGTCAGAGCAAGAAGCAGCCAGGTAAGTTGCAGAGCTTCCCTCGACCCAAAACAGTCCAGTGGCACCTTTAAGACCAAGTTTTATTCAGGTACAAGCTCTCCCTCCTCTGCGAGGACAGATCTGCATGTTACCCCTCCAATAGCTAGCAATCCAAAACAGTCCAGTGGAGCCTGAGTGGTGGGTGTTGCCTTCTGACACACTTCCGGTAATGTCAGGGGGTGTGGCATATGCAAATAAGTCATGCTAATGAGTTATGCTAATGAGCCCCTGCACCTCTTTTTCTACGAAATGACCCCTGAACAGGAGGAAACGTGAAGGATCTACTGGTGTGCCAGGTCCTCAACCTTTGGAGGAGGAAAAACAATTTAGTTCTCTTCAGCTCTCTGCCTTTCATGGGGATGTTCAGGGTGTAGAAGAAGGGGAAAGGAGATCTACTTTGTCTACCACATAACTTTTCTCACCATCATATTTTGAGCCTAACCTAACCCTAACCCTAGCCTAATCCATTTTATCTTCCGCAATCTGACTAGATCAGGCTAGTGTGGGCCATCCAGGTCAGGGTCCATCTGTCTTCCCTCATTCTTATCTCTGCTGTTAACAACCCTACCAGGTAGCTCAGGCTGAGAGTTTGTGAATGGCCCAAGGTCACATAGCCAGCTTCTATGACAGAGTGTGGGTCTGAACCTGGGTTGTCCAGGTCTTAGTTCAACTCTCTTTCCACTACACTTTTTCTGCAGCTCTTTCCTTCCCTACTCTATTTAGAGATGGTTTTATAAGTAATTTAAGTTATATCACTTAATATTTTAGGTTATTAGTGGTTTATTTATGTATTTTACAAATATTATATTCCTGTATAGGGAACAGAAATGGTTTAACTGTATAGGGAACACAGTAATGGTTACTGTGTACTGGTCAATGACTGTAATAAATTTACTTACTTACTTACTTACTTCCCTACTCTGTCTGCCATCCATTCCACGGGGTGGGGTGGGGGGAGCTCACAAACAAAGGCTTTTCTCTCCTGTCTTGCTCCTGTCAGGGTGGTAGTGGTGGTAGGAAATTTGCTTGGTTTTTGTCTCTAGAATTTTAGCCTTACCCATTTGCCTGCCTAACTCAAATTATAGCGTGTTTGTGTTAAATTACTGAAATTTGCATGTTCTCATACTGCTACTTGAGAACCGAAGTTTGAACTAGTCATTTCTAACTATGCACCAACATGATTACTGCACAGGTGCAAAATCTGCACATTCAAAATGTGTCTGACTTCAGATGATGTATCACCAGCTTGAGATGACCCTGGGGTATATGTAACCCAAGCTGACTGGCCAGCTACCTGGCCAACCACCAAGCTGAATGCTGACAGCTGTGCAGATATAAAACCATTTGAAATACTATTCATTTTAAAATTGTAGGCAGATCCACAGTATCGGGTGCTGAGCAATGCTCCCGCTAAGCTGTGGAGTCTTGTGAGCAAGAATTCTTCTTTGTGAGCTACTGACATTAAAGTTATGAGCGAGCGATTTGGCTACTGCATAAATTAATTTGCTCTGGAGCCATCTTTTCTGAGCTACGACAAAAAATGTGTGAGCCAGAGGCTAAAAAACTGTGAGCTAGCTCACACTAATTCAGCTTAGAGGGAACACTGGTGCTGAGCATGTAGGGTGCTGAGCTTGTGAGATAACTCACATTGTGACAGAGGTAAGTTTGGTTTTTTGTGTGTGCAGATTTAAAAAATCTGATCACTAAATTCATTTTGCACTTTCAGTGTGTGAAGTGTCTTCTAGTCTTCATTTATGCTAATGATTATGCTGTAGAGTGGAGCACTGTGATTTTTTTCTTTTACGCATGGTACACTGAGGCAGAGAAAGGAAGGTTCCATATGCACAGCTGTTGTAACTGTTCTCCACATCTTGCATTTTCCTTCCTCACCTTTTGTCTATGCACATACAGTTTCTATTGCCATCTTATGCAGTTTAAGGTTCCTGTATTAATTAAACTGCTCTTGGCAGAGGCATCTGATGTGGGCAGTATGTGGAGCAGATGGTAGAACTGCTGAGGGAATGGAATGAAACTAGCGCTTCTTGTTGAAAATCAGGCAGATGCCACACTGGCTCTTTGAAGAGAGCTGAAAGAGCTAAAACTCCTTGTAGTGGGAGTAGCCATAAAAGCTTTTTTGTTATCAGCCTTCTCCCTAATGCAAGCATTTCTCCTTTAGAGCAAGTTCACACACATGTCTGTACAGCAGATGAATCAACCAGAAGTCATCATACTTGGCCCCAGTGTCAACTATGTGAGCCTCATGGATATGAGGCATTGATAGGTTCACATGCCTACCCTTCAACACAGAGATTCTTTAGTATGAAATGAAGTCTATATGTGTAGATGGCTGCGCAAGTACACCCTGCTTACAAAACACATGCAACCTTTTAATACAGGTCATGTGCATCTTACTCATCTAAGAATTAATGTGCATAAGCTCTGATTTGCATTTGTGGTAGAACTGAGTACATACTTCCGTGCCCCATGTGCTTATCATATACAAAAAGCCATGTGTGTGAATTGGCCCTAAAACATTAGGCAATGACACGTGGGGCTATGAAGCAGCTGTCATTGATCAAACGATACCAAGAGAGTTCTTGCTAACACCGTACAATCGTTTTCAGTGGGGACTGTTAATTCATTCAGCTACAAACCATCAGGTGATAAATCACTGGACATGAGGTGCCAAGTGATGTGCATACTCATACAAATCACCTGTGTGCTGGTGCCTCAGGAAGCCTCAGCATGAGAAACTGTACCATCCTGAGGCAGAATAGGAAGAACAGGAACAAACACAACATGGGACAATCCAGTGGTGCAGGTTTCCTATCATTGCTTCTTCCTCCAGGACTACCCAGATAAAGGCCAGTCACTTTGCTTCTTCTACAGCATGAAGATGCCCATGAACTTTCCCACACTAGACCAAAGGCAACAGCAACCAGATGCTTAATAGAGTTCATTTGGCAAAAGAACTGATTCTACAACTCAGGCCAGACTTCCATCACTCTGCAACCTGGTGAGAATTCATGTGCCAAGAGTGTTGCTGCTCTGCTTAGTACTCAATGGTCAGTTTCCATGCAAAATTCAAAGTGTTAGTTTTGATCAATAAAGCCCTAAATGGGCTGGAATTAAAAGATCTCAAGGTCTGCCTGTCGCAATATCAAATGTATGTTAAGATCATTGACTGAGGTCTTGCCCTGGATGCCACCAGCTTTCAGAGGCAAGTGTTTGCAAACGAAAACTAACTAACTGAAAGCTAAATCCTCTGAGCGTTCAGACACTGGTGCATGTAGAGATGTGAAGGCCTGGACATTTTCTAGAAAGTCACATCTTTAGGTGCTTGTAATCGAAACACTTTCTGCCTTGTTTTTTCAGCAGCAAAATGGTGAATCACAGTATCAAAATCTACATATTCTGCTTCAGGTGATTCAATTGACAGGACTGCTAAAAAGCATTCAGTTGCTCTTGGGACATTTGTGACCTGAGATAGTTCTTAATTAACTTCAGCTTGCTGAAGCTCCTTTCAGTTGATGCAATTGAAAAATGGACTGCCAGTAACAGCTGCAAAGCCACAATTGTATTTGGGAATGGGGGGCTCAGTGGAAGAGATGTGATGTAGCAGAATGGAAGCAAGGAGAACAATGTAAGCTGCTTTGAGTCCGCATTGGGGAGAAAGATGGGGTGTAAATGAAGTAAGTAAACATCTTTAAAGACCCCTGAGAGGTAAAATAGACAAAGCTATAGTGGCATGCTCAAAATTACAAATCGCACCCTGGATCAAGGCTGAGTGACAAATTTTTAATAACCTGACCTCAAAAGTCCATTTTGAACACTATCGTCATTGAGTAGTTCTCCACTGATCACTCTCCCATCCCAGTATAGCACATGCTGTAGGTTAACCAGTGCAAAGGCTGACAGTTACTGGGTAGAATAATATTTTGCCATGACACAGAGAAGAATGGGATTGCATGCTGTTTGGTTTATACTTACAATGGAAAAATTAGATCTCATAGGTCATGTTAGTTCATTAGAAAAAGAACCACACAGAAGCAGTAGAAAAAGGCCCAATTTATTTGAACTAACGAAGTCCCAGCTAGCTTTTGAATTTTATTTTAGAAGTTGCTTTTATCAGAATTTCAGCAATGACTTGCAATTAAAAATGACCTCAGAATGTAATCTCAGGCTTTGCTATTCCCAATAAGCACAATGTGTCAGGCAATGTCAGTCTTTTTTATGTACAAATCTTGGAACTTCAAGTAGAACCAAGCCACATTACGTCTGTGTCAGCTTTCCACTGTCAAAGGTACATGCAAAGGTACCCCAATTCCTGGTCTTTACTGTACAGACTGAACATGCCAGAGTGGTGCCCACCATTACAGTCAGAGATGGGGACAGTCCTATTGGGCTCCAACGATTTGGGCCACCTTGCCAACTGTTGATGCTGGCAGCAATATAACTCATGTAGGTAATGTTTGCAAGTCCCTGATCCTTAGCACACACTCATGTAAAGATACCTCCATATCATCCTTCAGAATATCTTGAAACCTACATTACATTCAGTGCCATGCAATTCAATTAAGTCTATAATGCATCCTGCATTCCATGTTAAGACTGCAAACTGCGGGCTTCTTCATCATGCTCTGAAACACTCCCCTTCCTGTATCATCCAGAATGATGACGATCTCATGGGAATTTAGAAACTTGCTCTGTTGATTTTGGAATTTTCTATGGACCAACATAACTGTTTATCAGTCTTTCTCTATGTTTGGATACACAGTATCTTAGTTAGAGGGATGGTGCGTTCTTCCTCTGGTGCGCTGAAGTGTCATGTATTAGAATGGGGGGGGGGGCATCTCTAGTGCCCATTGTATCTGACATTTCTATATTATTGGACAGGCTTTGAAGATTACAAAGTGCCTTGAAAAGCAATTTATTCTCTGACAAACAACTTAAAAGAAAAGATACTTCCAGCTTGCAGTCCTTCCCACAGCACTTCTTTGTAAATCTGCTTGATTCTAATGGCTTTTAAAGGTAAAAAAAATTGAATTGCAGTTTACATAGTCATTGACTCTAGAACAAAAAGGGATAATTCTACAAAGAAGATCCCCCCCCCCCCATGTACTATTGGGTTAAATGTAAAAGAAATATCATTTGCCCTGGAAACACAGAAGCTTTATGCAGTATCCCCCATTCCTCCATGTTTTTTGGTTAAGAGGAAAATGCTGTTCAAACAAACTGCAAAGATGATCTGACTCCAATGGTAACAAGAGAAAGAACTTTTACTTATGAAATAGAATCACATCTTACATGACATATTCATGTAGGCGTATTTAATGTGAACAGATTAACTCCAAAAAGGTTAACGCTGCAGCTCCAAGCCCAGGGAAGAGAGGTCCTATATAAGATAAAACAAAAGGCAAGCAATTGCCAAAGAGGCTCAGCATCGAACCCATGAGAGCGTAGAGGCAGCTGCCAAGTGTACCTGAGTGAGAGAATTCTCTTAACCCTTTCCCACCCAAATCGTCTTGCATGCAGAGTTACAATATCCAATATATATCACTGTAAAAGTGTTTGTTTCTTCCTCTAGCATGAAACAGGCTTTGCTCACAGTAGGGTGTGTATTTTATTGGATGGATGTAAAAGGTCCCTCAGGACCCTGATCTCCTCTGGGAGCTCATTCCACCAGGTTGGGGCTGCCACCGAGAAAGCCCTGGTCCTGGTCGTTGACAGCCTAGCCTCCTTAAGACCCGGGAGGGCCAGCTGGTTCATGCAGTGTACTTAGCAGTGCAAGAGCACTGCCATGCACTATGGACACTAGGTCTAAAGGTAAATAGTACATGTGCTTTTCTGTGCTAATACCTGAGCTTTGGAAACAGTCCATGTCATGCATCTAGTCCTGACATTATTGTTTGTTAGCAGCAGTCCAAGAGAAGTATCTGATAGTACCCGATTAGTTTGCTCTACTTACTTCATGGACTTCTAAAAGTTAAAAAAAATATTTTTAGCTTACCGTTACTGTTTTTATTGCATGTATTTTTAAAAGTATGTTATGAGTCACCGTTGAACTTTGCTGGTAGCAAGGTGGGAAAACAAAGCTGTATTTACCCAGTTTGGTGACAAAGCACGGAGACAAGATATCCAGTGTGCAGAAGACATGTCCCCAAGTTGACGAAAGACATTTTGGTGACTAGAGCAGAAAATCCAGTAGTGGAAATAAAATATGATATCAGTACCCTTTAATGGTGCTCCAAAATCCAGTGCTTCAAGTAGGCTGCCCAGCCTGTCTTATGACAGGGTCAGCCTTGGTTTATTTTGCTGTGCTGAGAATGTCTGAAGCCATAGCTCAGTACAAAAACTAAATGCTTTAGATCGCAGCTGCGAAAAATTTAGCTGGGACTTCACAGGGGTGTTGTGTTGTTCAAAAGAGAGACACAATTTGTACATGAATTAAATCCACTGATAACCTGTAAACATCAAAAGGGATCCTTGGTCTTCTCTCCCGGTGAGAGTGTGGCGAAGAATGGCTGTGGTTTGTCTCAATTACAGTTATGTTGCTCTGTAGCATATTTCTGTCAGGTTAGCATTCTGTAAATGTAGACAACTGCATACCTCAAAGGCAAATCTCAGAAGGCCTGTATGCCTGAAAGCTTGAACATGATAATAAACTCTAGACTAGGGGCTCACAAATGTCCCTGAGAGGAGTGCAGATCGATAGATGGGGAAATAACTGAATGTAGGCTGGGTGCCATCCCTTTTGAAATGTGTAGTACAGAGGGAATTATCGATAAGGTCAGCAGGTGCATGAGGAAGTGCTTTTGCTTACGATACACATCCCAGAGTGTGAGAGAGCCTGGAATGCAAGTTGACAGATAAGGTGTTGACAAGGGCCCCAAGGAGCTAGAGACAATCTAGCTAGTGACAATCTGAGGAAGCCTTTGATTTAAATTGTGTGAGGGTGGTAAAAGGTCAAAATTATTCAAATGCCGCTTGTGGCTGGTATATTTTGTGAAATAATGCAAACTGGGGAGCTGAGGTTCCGTGGGTAACCTTGGTTTGTGAGCACAGAGGTGTCCCATTCTTCTGCAGTGGGGACCCCCAATTCACACATAGAGATAAGAGAGTAGAGTTCCCATGACCTCCCTCTCCATTCCCTTTAGTTAAAAAAAACCCAAGCATGTCTGCTTTCCTGTCTGCCAGGCTTCAGACAAAGGTATCTGCTTTCAGTGGTATATTGTGGATGAAGTGTACCAGTCATCACAAAGGCAAGAAATAGGCATATATGGCATACTGGATAAAATCCTAGATTCAGGAGTCTGAAAGAGCAGTTTCTCTCCATTTGTTCAAATGCTTACCTGAACTGCAGATCCTTTTGTACAGAGAGGAGCAGGCATGTGGCTTTTCTTTCTCCTAAAGAACTTAAGTTCAATGTATAATGTGGGCTTTCCACAAAGAGGCTTCTTTGTAGAAATGTGTGCTCTTGACTAATCCCCTCCTCAAATCCATTGTCAAAAAGCCCTCTAAATTCTGCAGCCTGTATAAATCATTCAAATTAATCAAATTTCCATAGTTTCTCATTCTCTTCCTGTTTTATTCTGCAGTTAGTTGCTGCTCAGCATAATTTATTTTGAGGAGAAAAGTACTATGCACGACATCCCACCTTTATCACTTAAAACTTATTCAGCTGCCTGAGTTTTAGAAAGCTGAGAGGCTGGATTCTGCAGTCATATTCTGTATTATTTCCACAACAGAATACTCCACAATGGTACAAAACTGTGGTATACCCATAATGTTGCCTGTCTCGTAAGGTCCCCATTTACATTCCATGTGTGTGTGTCCATCTCTCCCCCCCCCAGTAAACGGGAAGTGTCGTATGAATTTGGCTCTTGTACATACTTTCACACAAAAGGACAGGTTAGCTAGCAAATGGCCTGAGATGGTCTTTTGCTATTGACTTGATTATCTTTTGGCAGGGCAATTCTGTATATCTTGTTACCTAAGAAAGTAAGCTCAGTAAGCTAGGGACTGCACCAGCAGCCTTTCCCATCTGCCTCTCCTCTTCCTTACTAAGGTACACATGTGTGCACATACCCTTGCTCTGGATGGGAAATGGAGTATTCTGTTGACTATATCCCTCCTGTATCTAAGTTGCTGTTTGCATCTTCTAGGGCAGTGTTTTCCAGCCTGTGGGCTGGAACCCAAAAGTGGGTTGTGAAGCCTCTGAAAGAGGGTCACAGGCCAGCCCTCCCTAGTGGTGGCTCTCTTACTTAGAGATGAACTCTTGCTTGCTTGAGATTCATAGTGGGGGTAGCTGCACCCTTTGTGTGATGTTTGTTGGTTTCTCCAAATGTCTGGTTGGGCACTACAGAAAACAGAATGCTGGAATAGATGGATGTCAAGGTCATAGTTTTTCTAGGGCACCAAAATACTTCAGGCCAGCCCTGAAGCACGCTACAACTGGACCCCGAGGATCCGGACGAGGGCCCGGAGCCGGCGCCACCGGCCTCGCTTTCGGAACCAGACCCACAGCCACCGTTCCGGCAGGAAACCGAGGCCCCTGCATACTTTTCAAACCCCAAACATGTCTGCTTTCCTGTCTGCCAGCCTTCAGACAAAGGTATCTGCTTTCAGTGGTATATTGAAGATGAAGTGTACCAGTCATCACAAAGGCAAGAAATAGGCATATATGGCATATTGGATAAAATCCCAGATTCAGGAGTCTGAAAGGGCAGTTTCTCTCCATTTGTTCAAATGCTTACCTGAACTGCAGATCCTTTTGTACAGAGAGGAGCAGGCATGTGGCTTTTCTTTCTCCTAAAGAACTTAAGTTCAATGTATAATGTGGGCTTTCCACAAAGAGGCTTCTTTGTAGAAATGTGTGCTCTTGACTAATCCCCTCCTCTCAAATCCATTGTCAAAAAGCCCTCTAAATTCTGCAGCCTGTATAAATCATTCAAATTAATCAAATTTCCATAGTTTCTCATTCTCTTCCTGTTTTATTCTGCAGTTAGTTGCTGCTCAGCATAATTTATTTTGAGGAGAAAAGTACTATGCACGACATCCCACCTTTATCACTTAAAACTTATTCAGCTGCCTGAGTTTTAGAAAGCTGAGAGGCTGGATTCTGCAGTCATATTCTGTATTATTTCCACAATGGTACAAAACTGTGGTATAATGTTGCCTGTCTCGTAAGGTCCCCATTTACATTCCATGTGTGTGTGTCCATCTCCCCCCCCCCAGTAAACGGGAAGTGTCGTATGAATTTGGCTCTTGTACATACTTTCACACAAAAGGACAGGTTAGCTAGCAAATGGCCTGAGATGGTCTTTTGCTATTGACTTGATTATCTTTTGGCAGGGCAATTCTGTATATCTTGTTACCTAAGAAAGTAAGCTCAGTAAGCTAGGGACTGCACCAGCAGCCTTTCCCATCTGCCTCTCCTCTTCCTTACTAAGGTACACATGTGTGCACATACCCTTGCTCTGGATGGGAAATGGAGTATTCTGTTGACTATATCCCTCCTGTATCTAAGTTGCTGTTTGCATCTT
Organism: Gekko japonicus; assembly: GCF_001447785.1. Lineage (NCBI taxonomy): Eukaryota > Metazoa > Chordata > Lepidosauria > Squamata > Gekkonidae > Gekko > Gekko japonicus. The sequence goes on from NW_015159808.1 coordinate 44,812, forward strand.
CTAGGGCAGTGTTTTCCAGCCTGTGGGCTGGAACCCAAAAGTGGGTTGTGAAGCCTCTGAAAGAGGGTCACAGGCCAGCCCTCCCTAGTGGTGGCTCTCTTACTTAGAGATGAACTCTTGCTTGCTTGAGATTCATAGTGGGGGTAGCTGCACCCTTTGTGTGATGTTTGTTGGTTTCTCCAAATGTCTGGTTGGGCACTACAGAAAACAGAATGCTGGAATAGATGGATGTCAAGGTCATAGTTTTTCTAGGGCACCAAAATACTTCAGGCCAGCCCTGAATGCATTACTGTACAAAGTAAATTGGGACTTGTAGGTCACCATACCAAAAAAAGGTTGGGAAACACTGTTCTAGGGGAAACTTAAGAAGTGTGTATTTTCCCCTGCAGGGCAAATTACAGTTTAGGGTGGGAAGTTGTTTTGGGAGGGAAAGCAGAAGAAAACTTGCACCTATCCAAGCACAGCAGAATGGCTCTGAAATGCTATAATTATTGTACAAACCGCCATTTTGTGATTGGCTTCCCCCACCAAGTTGCCATTTTGTGACTAGTAGCTCCCAAGGCTCTTCAAAGCTCCCAGAGTCAGACTGTTATAATGCAACGATAGCGTGAGTGGGTGCAGCCCTGTTTTGCCCCCATGTCCTTAAAGCAGTGGTTCTTAAACTTTTTCGGGTCACGGACCCCTCTGAGAATCTGTTGAAAACCATGGCTCCCCACCCCAGAAAAAATGTCATAGCAAGGCGATGATGATGGTTGTATGTTCCCTGAATGTGTACAGTAGAATCCCATGCCCTCCTACATACGTTTGGATTGAAACATTGCTGTAATAACATCATTCAGAATGTTTTTCACTAAGACAATTTTTCAGACTAAGAGCAAGGAAATCAGTGAAAAAATTATTTTTTGTGCCTGGTTCACGGACCCCTGGAAGCACATCTGTAGACCCCCTAAAGGTTCATGGACCCTGGGTTAAGAACCTGTGCTTTAAAGGCTGTTTCTAGGGGCTGCCATAATAATGGAAGACCCGAACTTTTCAGCCCCCGCCTTCAGCTTTGCATCAGTTCTGTCCTTTCTTCCTCTCACTGTGACAAGCCCCTTTGATCTCATGTTTTCGATCCCTTGGCTGCAGTACTCTGCACACTTACTGGGAAGAAAGCCCTCTTGACCATGGTGGAACTGTGTTAAGCATGGTTTAGCATAAGCAGAATCGGGTTGCATGGAAGAGGGCTTAGTCTTGTTGTTTGTCCTTTTGCTTTGTGCTACAGTGAGGAGCGTTACAGCGTGTGCTAATTAGCAGCAAGGTTAGCTGAGCAGGCAGTCTTTAAAAGCCATCTTTCTTCAAGACATGAGCAATACAACTGTTGGAAGGGGGTGCGAAACTGAGCTCTTAAAAAGAAGTGCTTTGCATACACAAGTAAACTTGGGAAAGGGAGGTCTGCATAACTAACCCTGAGGCTCACTGGGTGATTTGGGGGCACAGCCTAATCGGCCACCACAAATTGAGGATAAAACAGATTTGCTGCCTTGAACTCCTTGGTAGATAACGGACATAAACGCCCCACATCTCTTGAGCAATGCACTTGTGTTATAAATTGTTATTGGCGATTGTTATTCAGAAAGTAACAGAAATTTGTAAGTAATAATGTCCTATTTGATGTAAGGCATTGCACCGTAAGTGAATTTAAAGCAGGCAGCCCTGTGCCTGTGAGGAGCTAAATTTCAAGAGCAGAGGTTGATCGCAAAGAAATGGTTAATGGGCAAGATGGACAAATAATTTTATTTATATGTTTACTTCATTTACAGGCTGCCTTTCCTGTTGAGACTCGAGGCAGATTAACCCAATCTAAAAACACAATTTGTTCTGACAGCAGGTGCCTCCAATAAACAGTGTAGTAGGGCTCAAACAGCAATAACAAACCAGGGCTATTTTTGCGCAGGAACGCACCGGAACGGAGTCCCGGCTGGCTCCTGAATTGGCCACGCCCAGCAGGAACTCATTAGCATAATAAGACACACCCAAGAGCAGAAACTCATTAGGATTGGCTACATTAGGGGCCTAGCATGCAAAGGCGTTCCTGCTACAAAAAAAAGCCCTGAGTTTTGACAACAAGGTAAACAGAATAAGAAGCAAAAGGTGGGTGTGGCTGGATGACCACACTTCTGGTGGCATGGGGGTGTGGCCTAATATGATAATGAGTTTCTGCTGTTCGGTGTGGCCTATTATGTTAATGAGTTCCTGCTGGGCTTTTTCTACAAAAAAAGCCCTGCAAAAACCAAAATGCAAACAAACCCCAGTTTAAGGCATGACAGTGCCTTGATGTAGAAAGTGGTTTGCAAGGTAGAAGGCAATGCAATATAAGGAAGGTGGAAAATACAGTAGACATCGCAATAGTCCAGGTTCCCCAACAGGGTGCCCATGGGTGCCAAGGTGCCCGCCGACTGGTCTTCTCAGGAAATACACAAGGCCAGGTAGGGCTTTTGCCCAGCAAGGCTTCTGATTGGCTATTGGAAATTTGACAGGCTGTGCAGATTTTTTAGAAATGTTGCTTTGGTACCAACTGCTACCACAGCACTGCGTGACTGAACTTCAGCTGCAGCTATCATTTTGTAGCTGGCTCTGCCTCCTATGGCAACCATTTTGTGGCAACCATTTTGTTGTTGTGCCCACCACACCTTGTCAGAATGCCAAAGGAGCCTGCAGGTTCAGAAAGGTCAGGGACCCCTGCCGTAGACTGTAAAAGTGATCTCTTGAGCTGTTCCATTATACTAGACTTTGCTTTTTAACTTCATTTATATCCTGCCTTTCTCCCCAAGGGGGACCCAGAGTGGCTTACATTGTTATCCTCTCTTCCATTTCACCCTCGCAAAAACTCTGTGAGGCAGGTTAGGTTGTGAGTGTGACTGGCCCAAGGTAAACCAACGTGCTTCCATGGCAGAGGGGGGAATAGATTGTGGTTCTCCCAGATCCTAGTCCAGCAGCCTGACCAGTACAACCTACTGGTTTTTGATAAAAATGCCCTTCTGAACATTTCTGTTTTACACATTCTGTGCAATGGTAGAAATGTGGGGGCTTCCTGACTTCCTCAGGCAGGACATTCTGCAAGGTGGGACCCACCTGGAGTTGCCAGCTCCAGGTTGGGAAATTCCTGGAGAAATCTGGGGGTAGAGCCTGGGGAAGGTAGGGTTTGGGGAGGGGTGGGACCCCAGCTAGGTACAATGCCATAGAGTCCACTCTCCAAAGCAGCCATTTTTTCTCCAAGGGAACTGCTCTCTGTCATCTGGAGATCCGTTATAATTCTGGAAGACCTCCAGGTTCCCCATAGATGTTGCCAAGCCTAGAAAATGTATTTGAATGGACAGTTGCTGATCTTGTCTGTTTGCTCAGATGAGAGAAGCTGTTGAGATGGGGTACAGCAGGAGAGGCAGTCCTGCAGGTAAGTAGGTGCAAGTCCATTAAGGGCTTTGCAGGTGATACCAGAACCTTAAATTGAACCCAGTAAGTAATCAGTAACCAGTGGAATGCCTGTAAAATGGGTGTGAATTAGGGGTGGGTACGAACCAGAAAAATGGAGGTTCATGGTTCAGGGTTTTCATGAACCATGAATCTCCAATGAACTCCTCTGTTGCATGAACCAGTTCACGGTTCAGGGAGTTTGGCCCACCCAGAAGTGAGCTCCGAAGGACAAGTCCTTTTATGGATCAAAAACTGGCTAATTAATAGAAAACAGAGAGTGAGTATAAATGGGCAATTTTCGCAGTGGAGGGTGGTAAGCAGTGGGGTACCACAGGGATCAGTACTTGGTCCACTGCTTTTTAACTTGTTCATTAATGATTTGGAGATGGGAGTAAGCAGTGAAGTGGCTAAATTTGCGGATGATACGAAGTTGTTCAGGGTGGTGAAAACCAGTGAGGATTGTGAGGCACTCCAAGGGGATCTGTCAAGGATGGGCGAGTGGGCGTCAACATGGCAAATGGGGTTCAATGTGGCCAAGTGCAAGGTGATGCACATTGGAGCCAAAAATCCTAAATATAAATACACATTGATGGGGTCTGAACTGGCAGAGACTGATCAAGAGAGAGATCTTGGAGTTGTAGTGGATAACTCACTGAAAGTGTCGAGACAGTGTGTGACTGCAATAAAGAAGGCCAATGCTATGCTGGGGATTATTAGGAAGGGTATTGAAAACAGATCAGCCAATATAATAATGCCCCTATATAAATCAATGGTGAGACCTCATTTGGAATACTGTGTGCAGTTCTGGTCACCACACCTTAAAAAGGATATTATAGCTTTGGAAAAAGTGCAGAAAAGAGCAACTCGAATGATAAAAGGGTTGGAACACTTTCCCTATGAGGAAAGGTTAAGGCGCTTAGGGCTCTTTAGCTTGGAGAAACGATGACTGAGGGGTGACATGATTGAGGTTTATAAGATTATGCATGGGATAGAGCAGGTAGAGAAAGAGGTACTTTTCTCCCTTTCTCACAATATAAGAACTCGTGGGCACTCAATGAAATTGCTGAGCGGTCGGGTTAGAACGGATAAAAGGAAGTACTTCTTCACCCAAAGAGTGATTAACACATGGAATTCACTGCCACAGGAAGTGGTGGCGGCTACAAGCATGGAGGGCTTCAAAAGGGAATTAGATAAGCATATGGAGCAGAGGTCCATCAGTGGCTATTAGCCACAAGGTATAGATAGGGACTCTGGGGCAAGTGATGCTCTGTCTTCTTGGTGCTTGGGGGGGGGTCAACAGTGGGAGGGCTTGTAATGTCCTGGCCCCACTGGTGGACCTCCTGATGGCACCTGGTATTGCTGGCCACTGTGTGACACAGAGCGTTGGACTGGATGGGCCTTTGGCCTGATCCAACATGGGCGTCTCTTATGTTCTTATGCTCAAGTCTTGAGATAACCATTGCATGAATCCATGTGGCCAGATCAACTGAATCAAGGAAAAGGCTCATCTTCTGGGCTTAATGAAGCTGGAAGAATGCTTTTTTTTTTTTTTGCAGTTGCATTCACATGCTTCTCTAGTAGTAACCCATAGTATAACCTCTAGGCTTTTAACTGAGTCAATAAGTGTCAGCTGGAACTCATTGAAAGTGGGAAGTACAGTGCACTTCTACACCTTAGTCTTCCCAACCAACAGTACCTCTGTCTTGTCAGGACTCAGTTTCAACTTGCGATCCACACAATGTATTAGTTGATTTTCAGGTAAAAATTCTCATATGTGGAAACAAGTATGTGTTAACATTGTCATGCGGAATGTTTGACTGATACACAGCAAGAGAACCTTGTGTGCTGTAGGGATTATCATAGCTGAGGGCTGGGGAGGCCTGGGTTCAAATCCCTTCTTGCTGCTGTGAATCTAATTAGGTGACCTTGGTCGGCTCATTCTTGCTGAGACAAACTCTATGAAACTCAAGTCAGTATAAATGCTGAAGTTCTCCCCTTCCTTACAAGGTTGTTATGCAAATAAAATTGAAAGGGGAGAACTTCAGCATTTATACTGACTTGAGTTTCATAGAGGAAGTACGGAATAAGACTGGTGCTCCTGGGAGATGGCCAACCGCCACCTGTCGTCTCCTCGGCAGTCCCAGTCAGCGTGGCTGGCTGTTGGATGGGCTTTGTTCGTGTTAAGCCAAAATACAACATGGATTACGATTGTTTTCCAAAACAGCAGTTTATGTATTTGAGTTTTTAAACAGTGTACATAACAGCATTCTAAACTGCGCAGCAGTTTATGTATTTGAGTTTTTAACCAACAGTGTACATAACAGCATTCTAAACTGCTATGTTAAAACAGGTTCAAACATGACAACCATTACGAAACATACATAGGACATGGCCACTGACATAACTGACTTTGCATGGCGTTGACTCTTGTAGAATTTTGTATTTTACTCATGGAGAACTTCTTTGAACTCAGAAAGTGTGCATGTACACATGTGGTTCCAATAAAAGGGAGCTGTTGTCTCATTCTCTTGGATCAATACAGAGACCATCTTCCCAACCTGATTCTCTTAGGTCAGTATTATGTAGCAGACTGAAAAACGAGGGATCTTTAGCGGCGCTAGCTTGTGCTACCATTTTCCCGCTGCTCCTTTCAAGTGTGGGTACCAAAGGCTGTCATCCCGAATAGATTTCTCTCTGATAATGACACATAAAAAGGATTTCTTCCACCCGGCTGACTACCATTGTTTGTAACTGTATAGACAGCTGATGTTTTGCATGCCGCTAAAGATGCAATCTCAAGTTTCGGCTCAATGCCTGCTTCTTAAAGGTTAGCTTACATAGCAGGGTAGCATATTTATGTAAAGTGTCTGATAAAAGCAGGCTCCAATCAGTAGCGCTGGGGAAAAGTGCCTCTCCCAAATTTACTTCAGAATGTGCTCCTGTAAATTGCGGTGGCTATCCTGAAATACTAAAAGTTTTATTTTTTGGGGGGGGTGTTTTTGCATGTTGTGCCCTACTGGGGCATGGAGGACGTTCAGAGACGTGGCTTGATGGCCTCCCCTGGTATTCTCTGGAGGTCTCCCATCCAAATACTTGCCGGGATCGGCCCTTCTTAGCTTCTGAGATCTGATGAGATTGGGCTTGCCTGGGCTATCCAGGTCAGGGCTGGAATACTAAACGTTTTCTGTTTAGTACTTGACATTATGTATTAAAGAGCCAGTGTGGTGCAGGATCAAATCCCTGCGAGTGACAATGCTCACTGGGAAAACCTCTGGGCCAGTCTGTTATCCTAACCTACCTCTCAGGCCTGTTATGAGGATAAAATGGAAGAGGGGAGAACTGTGTGGATCATTCCAAGCTCTTTGGAAGAAGGGTAGGATAAACATGTGATAGAACTTGTCTGTTGACTACCTATTTCAGGCTGTAGGTGGAGGGGACGCAGATGGTAGAAAGCTTCCTCATGAAAAAAGCATGCCTTAAAAAAAAAAGCAAATAATGGACAAGGTTATGGCATGCCATAGCCCTTCCCCGGACCATTTAGTTTTCTGTGAGGGGAGGATGGAGTAGTAGTAGTAGTAGTAGTAGTAGTAGTAGTAGTAGTGCCAATTAAGTTGTTTATGTTAAAGCAGGCCCTGGATCCTTCCCTCAGGTTCCTGGACTATCAGCCAAAATATCATACTCTGATTGGGTGGGACAAAGTTTGAGTCCAGTGGCACCTGTGACACAGTGGGACAGCCAGCGTTCTTCAGCAAAGAAGAAAACACATTACTAGGGTGGCTCGGTCA